>NW_027431667.1:0-2160 GCF_044706935.1 Curcuma longa
ACTTGTTTGAGTTGACACTTCAATAAACTAGAACATCAATTTTTTAAATTTTATTTTGATAATTCAGGAGGCATATGTGTTTTATACTCAATTAGTCTCGGAGGCGAAAGACCTTCTAATCTATTTATCAAGTAAATTCAGAAGTGTGAATGATTCCTCACTCAGTAGACAACGTTTTAGATTTTTCATCTCATTGAAAAAATTTCATATAATATATCATAATTAGTATTTGAACCATGAGTACTTGGATATTTTTTACTTTATTATTTCTATTAATCTAGTCAATTTAGTCCATCTAATTAGTTCAACTTGTCTAATTACCTCTACTAAACCTATTACATGGCTGACTGGGATCATCATTTTTTTTTTCAAACGCATTAAAGTGACATAGTCAAATCACTTGGAAGCAATATTTGTCATAAAAAAATTATCTAAAAGTTAGAGAGCTCCGATTTTATTGGATTCCATATGTGAATAATATATATATATATGTATACATATTCGATGTTTGACAATACACCTAGGTCTGGTCAGTTTGACCAAGGGTTGATCCAAACAGGACTTGATGTTTGGATGTGTGGAAGTGAGTGAGAAAGATCTAGTCGGTTAGACTAGACAATGACTTGATGTTTGGATGTGTGGAAGTGAGTGAGAAAGATCTAGTCGGTTAGACTAGACAATGGAAGTCCTGGTGAGTGAAGCTGGGCAAGAGAAAGTCCTAGTTGTAGGCTAGGCAAAGGGAAAGTCCTGGTTTGGAGGATCAGGCAGAAGTCTTGGCAGAGTCAACGTGCACCAGGCAAGATCCGGACTTGGGTAGTTGCGGATGAAATGGACTTGGTCAGGAGGACCAAGTTGCAGAGAAGAATGGACTGATCAGGAGGATCAGTTGCGTTCAAGTCCTGGGGGGCAACGACAGAGCCGAGCACAAGTCCAACAAGTCTGGGTGACTTGGTTGGCACAAATTCTCCAGAATGGAGTGGGTTAGACTAACCCAGGATTTCGGGAGAAATCCGAAGTTAGACTCACAAGGTAAAGTTAGGTTTGCTTCTTTGTATGCATGCTGATTTTTTCAGGAACTATAATACAGGCTGAACTTCAAAAGGCCATAACTTTTGACTCGGGTCTCAGAACGAGGCAAACTCAGATGCGTTGGAAAGCTCTTTCAGAGATCTACAAAATTGGTGTTTTGAGTTTTTTCGGATTCCGGCTGGAGTCGACTCAGAATGCCACTTGAGTCGACTCGGAGGGCTGGAGTCGACCCAGAAGCCCATTTGAGTCGACTCGGGCAACAGATAACGTCCAGAATGAAGTTTTATCCACCACATAAGCTGGAGTCGACTCAGGGCTTGCTGGAGTCGACTCAGGAGGTCTATATAAGGCTGTGAACGTGCAGAAGCAACTCAATTCAAGCCAGAAACCTCCCAAATCATTCTGGAATGCTGTGAAACGAAAAAGAGGCCAGACGCTTGCAACCGGGGAAGATCCAGGAGGAGTACGTGGTGCTCGGACTTCCGGATCGGCGGCAAATTGCTTGGTTATTTCTTTCTTAATTATTCCTGTTATTATTGTGCATTGTTTATTGGACTGTAAGACGGGTTTCTCCGCCTCCGAACAACTTCGGAAAGGAGACCACTAGTGGACGGGCGCCTCCCGTGATTAGGCCTTGGACGTACTAACCCTGGGGGGTTAGGAACCAAGTAAAAATCCCGCGTGTCCCCCTGCTGTGTTATTTAATATTTCCGCTGCTTAGTTTGTACAGTTAACGAACGAAAATAGAAAAAAGCGACACGCGCTATTCACCCCCCCCTCTAGCGCGTACACGATCCTACAAGACACTTCAATAAACTAGAACATCAATTTTTTAAATTTTATTTTGATAATTCAGGAGGCATATGTGTTTTATACTCAATTAGTCTCGGAGGCGAAAGACCTTCTAATCTATTTATCAAGTAAATTCAGAAGTGTGAATGATTCCTCACTCAGTAGACAACGTTTTAGATTTTTCATCTCATTGAAAAAATTTCATATAATATATCATAATTAGTATTTGAACCATGAGTACTTGGATATTTTTTACTTTATTATTTCTATTAATCTAGTCAATTTAGTCCATCTAATTAGTTCAACTTGTCTAATTACCTCTACTAAACCTATTACATG
>NW_027431668.1:0-27878 GCF_044706935.1 Curcuma longa
GTGGTACATATAGTTTTAAATAAAATGACATGTAATAAAGAATATACCTCTTACTTCTTGTCGATTGTGAAGGATATCACAAACAATGTAAGAGCCCCAAGTGTGACTCCTCTAGCGGTATCCACGCGCACTAGATCATGAACTAGACACGATCCTCTAGGTGCTAGCCTCTTGGATCAACAAAATTCTTTTGGAAGCACTATGGATCTCTTCTAATGGAAGAAAAAAGGGAAGTGGAGAGAGAGCTCTTTCTTTCTCTACTCCAATAGCCTTACTTTCTTCTCTTGCAAGGGTGGCTATATATAGCCTCTAAGAGAAAGATGAAAAGTCTTCATCCATTAATATAATATTAATAAGAAAATCAAGAGTCTTCCATTAATATAATATTAATAACAAAAATAAAAGTCTTCATTAATATAAAATTAATAAAGAGCTTTCATTAATATAGTCTTTGAAAATGAAAAGAAAATTAAAAAGAAAATGAAAAATCTTTATTAATATAAGATAACAAAAACTTCATTAAAATAGAAAAGGAGGAAGAGTTTTAGATTTTAATAATTCTCTAAGAATCATCATGATTCAAATTTTCTCTTTTTAGATCAAATAAAATTATATTTGATCTTGATCCATTCTAGCTTCCAATATTTCAGAATTAATTAATAATCTAATTAATTCTTATTCCACTAAAATAATAAATTGATTAATTTTATATATCCATAAAATAATCAATTACAGATATTGTTCATGTCTATGTGCTATGCGTGCGACCCTCTAGGTTTTATACACGAAGGCAGTGTAAATCCATACACAGACTAAGGTAACCGTCTAGCAACAGTTTTTAGCCACCCAACGTGATAAAATATTAGTTATAAACTAAAACCACCATGAACCGATTACTGTGTAATTCAATCTCTTCATCTAGACTACATCCCAATTAATTTAGTGCACTATGCATCATCACCAATTAATTGTTTTACTTGATTTCCAAGATATAATAGACTCCTCTAGAATGATAAACCATTCCACCATGGCCATGGATTTCGAGTCACTAATATCTCTATCAAGCGGCCAGGATGTTAACCCCCTAATCTAAGAGAGCGATGAATCCTCTATTGACTCAACACTATTCTCTCTACACTTTGTCGTATACCCAATAACCGTATGAATCATAATCCGATTAAAGATTACTTTTAACGGCATCAAAGTATATAACTCCATGCATAGAATAAATGAAGATCTCAAGTCAAAAGATCAGTTACACTCGTTCATAAGAGGATTGACCAATGATGCTTAATATGTGGTCTCCTCTTGAGCGGGTCGTGTCCAGTGTACCTCTAACTTGAGGCACCCCCAAGTACAACTTGGATATCCATCCCTCGGTCTATCTCGACCTAGTCATACTCAGCGTTGATCTAGATATCTATGCCCCCTCTAGATATTTATCTGATCAAGGACTATTTACAGATTAATATAACCATTAATCCGTGGGACTTTATCATCAATCACATACGTACAGAAAAGTAAATGATTAACGATAAATACTTAACTTTATAAAATAATTATCCACAAATACATAAGAGTGTCTTGGCACATAGGTGCACACACTAACAATCTCCCACTTGCACTATTGCCAAACACTGTTGACTCTCAGTCCTAGGCTCCTCACATGGGTCTCATGTTTCTGTAGAGGTAAGGCCTTTGTGAGTGGGTCTGCGATGTTCTCGCTGGTATCTACTCTGCTAACCAACACGTCACCCCTCTGAACGATCTCTCTGAGGAGGTGATACTTCCTTAGTACATGCTTAGATCGTTGGTGAGACCTTGGCTCCTTTGCTTGCGCTATGGCTGCATTATTATCACAGTATAACACAACTGGATCAACAATACTAGGAACCACTTCAAGCTCAGCTATGAAGTTCTTGATCCACACAGCTTCCTTTGCTGCCTCCGAAGCTGCTATGTACTCGGACTCAGCTGTTGAATCTGCAACTGTCTCCTGCTTGGAACTCCTCCAACAAACAGCTGCGCCATTCAAACAAAACACATAACCTTGCTGCGATTTCAGATCATCTCGATCTGTCTGAAAACTGGCGTCAGTATATCCTCTAACGACCAATTCCTCGTCTCCTCCGAAAACTAAGAACATGTTCTTTGTTCTTCTAAGATACTTGAGGATAGTTTTTACCGCAGTCCAATGATCCTCTCCAGGATCTGACTGATATCTACTCGTCATGCTTAAAGCATATGAGACATCAGGTCGAGTGCATATCATAGCATACATTATGGACCCTATAGCTGAAGCATAAGGTATCTTGCCCATTCTACTTCTCTCCTCTTGTGTCTTTGGACACATAACCTTGGAGAGATGTACACCATGTGACACTGGTAAAAATCCTCTCTTGGAGTCTTGCATACCAAATCTTTTCAACATTTTATCAATGTATGTACCTTGACTCAACCCCAATAACCTGCTTTGTCTATCTCGGTATATTCTGATACCTAAGACATAGGTTGCATCCCCAAGATCTTTCATTGAGAAACACTCACCCAACCAAGTCTTGGTAGATTCTAGGCTAGGGATGTCATTACCTATAAGAAGTATATCATCAACATACAATACTAGGAACGTAATCTTGCTCCCACTAACCTTCTTGTAAACGCAGGGTTCTTCTGGATTCTTGACAAAAGAAAAATCTTTAATTGCTTCGTCAAATCGTAGATTCCAACTCCGAGATGCTTGCTTTAGTCCATAAATGGACCTCTTGAGCTTACATAATTTATTAGCATTCTTGGAAGTTATAAAACCGGGAGGTTGTACCATATATACTTCCTCCTGTAACCTTCCATTTAGGAAAGCAGTTTTAACATCCATTTGCCAAATCTCGTAATCCTTGTAAGCTGCTATAGCTAGCAAAATCCTAATGGACTTAAGCATTGCAACGGGCGAAAATGTTTCATCATAGTCAATTCCTTGACGTTGATTGAAACCCTTTGCCACAAGCCTTGCTTTATAGGTACTGATATTCCCATCCATGTCAATCTTTTTCTTGAAGATCCACTTGCACCCTATGGGTTTTACCCCAACTGGCACATCAACCAACTCCCAAACTTGGTTGGTGTACATGGAGTCCATTTCAGATTTCATGGCTTCCAGCCATTTCTCAGAATCATTTGAAGCAATTGCTTCCTCATAAGTCGACGGTTCATCATCCTGGATGAGTAACACTTCCTCATCTTGGGTTACCAACCAACCATATCTGTTTGGCTCTCGGTGTAATCTTGTAGACTTACGTTGATTTTGCGTTTCTTGAGCAGTCTCAGAAGAAGGAGACACTTGTACTTGTGGTACTGTCTCATTGTCCAACTGTTCATCTTCCAACCTGTTTGTAGTGTCTGAAATTTCTTCAAGACTTATTTCACTCCCACTACCCCTTTTAGAAATAAATTCTCTTTCTAAGAAAGTAGCATATCGAGCAACAATAACTTTGTGCTCACTTGGGAGATAAAAATAGTATCCCATTGTAGCTTTGGGATAACCTACAAACGTACATCTTATGGATCTTGCTGCAAGCTTATCAGAATTTTCATTCTTCACATAAGCATCACAACCCCATATCTTAAGATAAGACAAATTTGGTTTCTTTCCAAACCATAATTCATAAGGAGTCTTATCTACTGATTTGGTTGGAACTCGGTTAAGTATGTATGTTGCTGTTTCTAAGGCATAACCCCAGAACGACATTGGAAGATTCACATGACTCATCATTGATCTAACCATATCCATGAGTGTGCGATTTCTCCTTTCCGAAACACCGTTCCACTCCGGCGTTCTAGGAGGTGTAAGTTGGGAAACTATCCCACACTCTTTTAGGTAATCAATGAACTCTTGGCTTAGATACTCGCCACCTCGATCACTCCGAAGGGCCTTAATCTTCTTGCCACGTTGATTTTCGACCTCGTTCTTGAACTCCTTAAATTTGTCTAGAGTTTCAGACTTATGCCTCATTAAGTAGATATATCCATATCTACTTAAATCGTCGGTAAAAGTCACAAAGTAGGTATACGCTCCTCTAGCCTGAACTCGCAATGGTCCACATACATCACTATGTATGAGTTCTAGTAGTTCCTTTGCCCGTGCACCTATCTTGGTGAAAGGCTTCTTGGTCATTTTGCCTTGTAAACATGATTCGCATGTATCTATGGGCTCTAATTCAAAAGAGTCCAAATACCCATTACTGAGTAATCTAGCGATGCGTTTCTCGGTTACATGACCAAGTCTACAGTGCCAGAGATATGTCAAGTTTGAGTCATGCAGTTTCTGTTTCTTGCTTTCAATACAATAAATTTGTTCATCTAAGTTAAGAACATAAAGACCATTATTTGATAAACCATTCCCATAGAACACATTGTTTAAATAAAAGGAACATGACTTGTCCTTGAACTGAAATACAAATCCCTTGGCATCCAAACTCGACACCGAAATGATATTCTTTGAGAAACTAGGAACAAAATAACAGTTTTCTAAATTCAAAACAAGTCCACTAGGCAAATTTATTGAATAAGTTCCTACAGCTAACGCAGCAACTCTCGCTCCATTAGCTACTCGTAGGTCCATCTCGCCCTTGGACAACCGTTTGCAGTCACTTAGACCCTGCATGTTCGCACAAATGTGAGAACTACTTCCAGAATCTATGACCCATGATGAAGAAACAGAAAGATTGCATTCTATCATAAAGATACCTGAAGCATCCGCTCCACTAGCATTCTTCTTCATGAAAATATAGCAGTTTTTCTTCCAATGACCTTTCTTGCCACAATGAAAGCACATGGCCTCCTTCTCATTAGATTCGGGTACCTGCATGCCTTTCTTAAGCTTCTTCTGAGCTTGATATTTGGGATTCTTCACTGCATTAGCCTTGGGATTAAATTTCCCGGTGCTAGGACGCTTGTTGGTCTTTTTGACCATCATTGCATGCAGTGAAGGATTTACCTTCATATCCTTCTCAGCAGTTTTTAGCATTGCCATCAGATCAGTCAAACTCTTGTCCATGCTATTCATGTTGAAGTTCAACACGAACTGGGAAAATGATGGAGGTAGTGACGACAAGACCAGGTCAACAGCCAAGTCTTGGTCCAGTTTGAAACCTAAGCTCTCGAGCCTTTCTATGTACCCGATCATCTTGAGTACATGAGACCCAACTTGGTTTCCTTCCACTAGCATGGTTCGAAATAGTGCTCGAGAGGTTTCATACCTTTCTACTCTCGCACTCTCTTGGAAGAGCTCACGCAAGTGCTGATCAATCTCCTTAGCACTCATGTTCTCATGCTGTCTTTGTAACTCAGGAGTCATAGAAGATAGCATGATGCATTGCACATCTAGTGCATCTTCCATATACTGAGAATAATATGACTGATCTTCCTCTGAAGCATCAGGTGCAGGCTCCTTCAGTGGTTCATCTTCAAGCACATAAATTTTTCTCTCGTGCCTCAAGATGATTTTCAGTTTCCTATACCAATCCAGGTAATTGGAACCGAGGAGGATATTCTCTTTCTCGAGAATGCTTCGCAACGTTAAAGTACTTGTGTTTGCCATCTAAAATATGAAAATTTAAAGCAGAAGTTTAGCATTTGTAGTATATATTTAATAAAGAAATTTTATAACTCCTACTATTTTATTCAAGTCTATCAGCCCCCACTGTTAGGATCGGAAATTTGTTGGTAACAATTCCTAGTAGGACCGAAATCCTGAATCATATAGTATGCACACAGCTGAGCTGTACCTACATGCTACACTCATCAAGTAGGCCTTAACTTGCCAATCACAAACCTATGTGACTTTCGGTATATTCTTGTCGAGTCTTATATTCTCAACACTTGCCCCTCAAATCAATTGACCTTAGCTGAGCTAAACAAGTCAACGAATTTGAGTTAAGTCGACCCACTAATAATTATGATAAATTATAGATATTTTGACACAAGCCCACAGCTGAGCTGTACCGACTTATGTAAAAATTCTAACTATCATCATAGTTATTAATGGAGAGCTTTCAACAAATCTTGACTTAATATATTTAAGGGATTTTATAATTATTAAAATTGTCTCACCATTAAGTAACTTCTTGTGCATTCGCACAAATCTCATTATCTTCATTGTGTTTATTCTTAGTTTATTATTCAAAATAATTCTTGACACATTTAAAATAACTAGGCCTCAAAAATTTTAACATGTTAAAATACTTATGCCATAAAGAATTTATATCTAAATTACAACATGTATTTCTTTACAAGTTGTTAGACAAGATTTATTTTATCAAGAAATGATAAAACATATAACTTGAAATAAAGAAATTAAGATTTCTTTGAAATCTCTAAAAACACTGTTTCCTCAAATAAATTTTGAAGAAAAATTTCATACTATATGATCCAACCACGAACTCGCTCTGATACCACTGTTGGAATCAGGAGCGCAGCGGAATATGTATTTAAATAACATGGATCTTCGTGGTACATATAGCTTTAAACAAAATGACATGAAATGAACAACATACCTCTTACTTCTTGACGATTGTGAATGATATCACAAACAAGTAAGAGCCCCAAGTGTGACTCCTCTAGCGGTATCCACGCGCACTAGATCATGAACTAGACACGATCCTCTAGGTGCTAGCCTCTTGGATCAACAAAACCTTTTGGAAGCACTATGGATCTCTTCTTGATGGAAGAAAAAAGGGAAGTGGAGAGAGAGCTCTTTCTTTCTACTACTACAATGGAGCCCTTTCTTCTCTTGCAAGGGTGGCTATTTATAGCCTCTAAGAGAAAGATGAAGAGTCTTCATCCATTAATTATAAAGAAAATCAAGAGTCTTCCATTAATATAATATTAATAACAAAAATGAAAAGTCTTCATTAATATAAAATTAATAAAGAGTCTTTCATTAATATAGGAAAATGAAAAGTTTTAATGAAAGAAAAATAAAAAGAAAATGAAAAAAATCTTTATTAATATAAGATTAATAAAGAAAAACTTCATTAATGGAAAAGGAGGAAGAGTTTTAGATTTTAATAATTCTCTAAGAATCATCATGATTCAAATTTTCTTTTTTTTTAGATCAAATAAAATTATATTTGATCTTGATCCATTCTAGCTTCCAATATTTCAGAATTAATTAATAATCTAATTAATTCTTATTCAGAAATAATAAATTGATTAATTTTAGTATCCACCAAAATAATCAATTATATATATTGTTCATGTCTATGTGCTATGCGTGCGACCCTCTAGGTTTTATACACGAAGGCAGTGTAAATCCATACACAGACTAAGGTAACCGTCTAGCAACAGTTTTTAGCCACCCAACGTGATAAAATATTAGTTATAAACTAAAACCACCATGAACCGATTACTGTGTAATTCAATCTCTTCATCTAGACTACATCCCAATTAATTTAGTGCACTATGCATCATCACCAATTAATTGTTTTACTTGATTTCCAAGATATAATAGACTCCTCTAGAATGATAAACCATTCCACCATGGCCATGGATTTCGAGTCACTAATATCTCTATCAAGCGGCCAGGATGTTAACCCCCTAATCTAAGAGAGCGATGAATCCTCTATTGACTCAACACTATTCTCTCTACACTTTGTCGTATACCCAATAACCGTATGAATCATAATCCGATTAAAGATTACTTTTAACGGCATCAAAGTATATAACTCCATGCATAGAATAAATGAAGATCTCAAGTCAAAAGATCAGTTACACTCGTTCATAAGAGGATTGACCAATGATGCTTAATATGTGGTCTCCTCTTGAGCGGGTCGTGTCCAGTGTACCTCTAACTTGAGGCACCCCCAAGTACAACTTGGATATCCATCCCTCGGTCTATCTCGACCTAGTCATACTCAGCGTTGATCTAGATATCTATGCCCCCTCTAGATATTTATCTGATCAAGGACTATTTACAGATTAATATAACCATTAATCCGTGGGACTTTATCATCAATCACATACGTACAGAAGAAAAGTAAATGATTAACGATAAATACTTAACTTTATAAAATAATTATCCACAAATACATAAGAGTGTCTTGGCACATAGGTGCACACACTAACAGCCAACCCAGTCCTCCATACCTATTAGACTTTTGCTCAACATCTGACCGTCGGGCCCCATGACTTCCACTGTTAAACGTCCGGTCCTCCAGACCTACCTACACTTTCCTGCTTAATTGGTGCTTTGATCTGCCAAGTCTTCCTGCTCAATCCTCTTGATCACGACTTACCTGTTCAGTCCTCCAGACTAGGACTTGCCTGCTTAGTCCTCCAAACAAGGACTTCCTTTGCTCAGTCACAATTAGAACTTTTCTGTGCTACCTGCACACTCAGTTCAGTTCATTAGTAAACTTTACAAGCTTAAATTGAATCCTTTGCTATTATCAAAATCATGGTTCGATTATATGGTGTTTCCTACACCAATAATCTTTCTTTTTTTTATTATGACAATCAAAATTAAGGATAAACTTCCTTTAAAAATAATGTTATAAAAAATTTCTTAAATCATGAAACAATTCTGACTCTCTCTTAACTCAGTATCTCCTATTGAAATTAAGGTATGCTTAAAAATTAAAAAAAAAACTTTTATCTCTCCCTCTTAACTTGACATGGTTCTTTCAATTTATCAATTTAGGTCTGAAAATTATCCAAGTAACACTTAGTGTTTTTAGATTTTAAAAATATTTTTTCAAAAATACTTTGCTTGTAAAATGCTTTTAATTGTGCTTCTCTTAAAAAAAATTAAAATTTTAAAACTTTGAACATTTTTCAAGGAAAGCAATTTTATAGAAAAATTTAACACAAATTATTTTAACTTTAAAATCTTTAACACAAATTTTAACTTTGAAATTATGTTTCTCCTCTCCCTTTTGACATAATCAAAAACAACTATTGAGGGATTTCTTTAAAAACTTTTGCAAAAAATTTTAAAAACTTCAATCAAAATAAATTTTGGATTTGAGTCCAAGCATGATGTCTATATATACTATATTTAAAATAATTAGATAAATTTTTTTCCTTAGTCACATGTCTAACTCATTATTACTAGCTTACTATCAGAAGATAGCAATTTTCACTAAGTTAGTCAAGTTAAGTATTTTTTTAGTTAGTCTTTTACTATGAATGAACACTTAACTTGATCCTTATATGTATGTATTTTTAGCCCAGATTTATTTTGATACACTGACATAAGCATAAAAAATTCAGACTTTTACCCTATGCATCTTACACCATTTTAGATTTCACAATACACAAATAAGTTAGATCTAATGTGCTTTGTGAGATGCGGTTAGCAGGTGTATGATTTTTACTAGAATTACCTAGGCTAAGTTCAGATTTTCTTTAATTTTTAAAATCATAATTTTGAAAATAAATTTTTCTAAAAATAAGTTTTTTAAAAAATCATAGGTAAATAATTTTAAAATTTTTTGAAAATATAAGTAAAAAATAGATTTAAAAAATCATGACTTTTGAAAATGTTTAATAGAAGGATAATTTTAAAATTTTGAAACTTAATCTACTAAGCGCATTCCTAATTATCTTCTAAATATGCTAAACTCATATTCAGGGAGGGATTTCATAAAGATGTCGGCTATGTTTGATTTTGATTCAGCATAGTCAAGTACAATTTCTCCCTTAGCAACATGTCCCTAACAAAATGATGTTTGATTTCTATATGTTTGGTTCTAGAGTGATGAATTAGCTTCTTAGTTAAGTTGATTGAACTAATGTTGTCAATTAAAATTTTAGTATTGTGGTAATTTAGGTTAATGTCCTTTAATGTTGCATCATTCAAAATAATTATGGAACACATTTTCTCATTATTATGTACTCTGCTTCAGTAGTAGATAGAGCAATATATTATTATTTTCTACACTTGTACTTTTTTTAATCTAGTTTACAACTAGTATAATTTACAGTCAGAGTTCCCTACTAATTCAAAGTTAGTAGTCCTAGGGTGCCACATTCTTACACTAGTATTCCCTTGACATATTTAAGAATTCTTTTTACTAATGTGAGGTGGGATTCCTTAGTATTTGATTGATATCTAATACGCACATCAACTGCAAATAAAATATCAGGTCAACTTACAGTTTAGTATAGTAGACTACCTATTATACTCCTATAGTATTTTAAGTTTACTTATTTTCCTTTCTAGGTCGCTATCAATACTTATGTTTATTGCTATGAGTGTTTTTATTTCTTTTTTATTTTTTATGCTAAAATTTTTAATTAACTCTTTAGCATATTTAGTTTGATAAATGTAGTTACCATCTTTAGTCTATTTTATTTGTAATCCTAAGAAAAAATGTAACTCACCTACCAACTCATTTCGAACTTATTTTTTATTAGTTCAACAAATTTATTTAAGATTTAGTGTTAGTTGAACTGAAAATGATATCATAGATTTGGGCTATGAAGAAAGTCCGTTTTTATGATTTTAACAAAAATGAAGGGTCAATTTGTCCTTGATTCCTTTAGACTAGGTATGTTGATAGTCTTTCATACCATGTCCTAAGTATGTGTTTGAAGTCGTATAAGGTTTTCTTGAATTTGAAGACATAATTTGGATGATCTTTATCTTCAAACCTAGGTAGTTGATGTATATAGATTTCTTCTTTAATGAACCTGTTCAAGAATGTAGACTTTACGTTCATTTGATAGAGCTTGAATTCTTTGTGAGCCACATAGGCTAATAACATTCTGATGGATTCAAGTCTAGCTACGGGTGCATATGTTTTATCGTAGTTTAGTCGCTCTACTTGGCTAAACCCCTTATCTACTAGTTTAACTTTGTTTCTCACAACTTTCCCTTTTTCATCTATTTTATTCCTAAATACCCATTTAGTTTCTATGATAGATTTGTTGTTTGACATGAAAACTAAGTCCCATACTTGATTTCGTTTAAATTGCACTAGTTCCTCTTGCATTACTATTATTCAATAAGGGTCAAGTAGGGCTTTTTCTATAGTCTTTGGTTTAATATTGGATATTAGTACTATTTAGCTTAGATTTCTATAGGATAACCTAGTTCGAACTTCTAGGTTAGGATCACCTAATATTTGATCAGATGGGCGATTGACTCTTAATCTAGGTGCCCGTGTGATATTTGGTTCAGTTAAATTTGGGTCAGTTCTATCTTCTCATTTGATTATGTTTAAGTTAGGTTGAATTTCCTCTTCTTCTTGGTTTTGTGGATTATTAAGTTGTTCATTAGGTTGATTATTATTACTTTCTTCATCAAATATTATATTTATAGTTCCTTCAACTTTTAGGGTATCCTTGTTATAGATCTTATATGCCCTACTGGTTGTAGAATAACTTAATTAGAATATTCTCTTAGTGATTTTGGGTGTAAATTTTTTTAAGTAGTCTTTTATGTTTAGTATGTGTATTTTATATCCAAATACTTTTAGGTAATTTAAATTAGATATTTTATTATAATATATTTTATAGGAGGTTTTATTATGATATTTATTAATTAATATCCTATTTTGAATATAGCAGGCTGTGCTTATTGTCTCAGTCCAGAATTGGTTGATTAGTTTGTATTCATTTAACATTGTCCTAGCTACTTCTTGTAGAGTTCTATTTTTCCTTTCTACTATTCCATTCTATTATGGGGTTTTAGGACATGAAAACTCATGGTGGTATCCATTAACTTGATACAATTTATTAAACTTAGCATTTTTAAACTCTCCATCAAGGTCACTCTATATTCTTTTAATTTTTATATCCTGTTCATTTTCTATTAGTTTGCATAAATTGGTAAATTTTTTAAAAGTTTCATCTTTAATTTTTAAGAATTTTACCCAAGTGAACCTAGAGTAATCATCAATTATTACTAAACAGTATTAGTTTTCGCTTAGTGGCTTAGCCCCATGTGAATCAAAGAGGTCTAAGTATAGTAGTTTGAGGATTGAATTTGTTTAATTTAAATTAGTTACTTTGTGAGTTGATTTTGTAGGACGTGTAGGTCCCCAAGGATGTCTGTATCTCCACAATGACATGATATTGTCCACTTTGGGCCTAAGCCCTCATGGCTTTGCTCTTGGGCTCTCCCAAAAGGCCTCATACCAATGGAGATATCTTCCATCCTTTTAAACCCATGATCTTTTCCATGTGTTATAGATGTGAGACTATGTTTGCACCTTTGCAACCCAACAATCCCCCCCTCAAACAAAGGACCACATGCCCCCCTCAAACGGAAAGTCTCCGTTTGATGTCTGAATCCTCGACCTACCAGGACTTCCTGCCCAGCCGCAACCAGGACTTCCTGCCTCTCGGTCCACTCGACCTACTAGGACTTCCTGGCCAGCCGCAACCAGGACTTCCTGCCTCTCGGTCCACCCTGACATACTAGGACTTCTTGCCCAGCTGCAACCAGGACTTCATGCCCCTCGGTCTACCCGACCTACTAGGACTTTCTACCCAGCCGCAACCAGGACTTCCTGCCCCTCGGTCTACCCGACCTACTAGGACTTCCTGCCCGGTGTCTGGTCCTTCTTGATTCAAACACGGGAGCCCCCACTTCCTTTGTTTTAAGGTTCAACCCACATGGTTAGATCCGGATCATGGCTCATCCGGCGGTTAGTCCGGTGAAGAGCGGCCTCGCTCTGATACCAATTGTAGGGTCCCCAAGGATGTCTGTATCTCCACAATGACATGATATTGTCCACTTTGGGCCTAAGCCCTCATGACTTTGCTCTTGGGCTCTCCCCAAAAGGCCTCATGCCAATGGAGATATCTTCCATCCTTTTAAACCCATGATCTTTTCCATATGTTATAGATGTGGGACTATGTTTGCACCTTTGCAACCCAACAAATCGGTGGGCGCATTAGAAGGTCGTATGGTTCACTATAAAGAAGGGGCAATAAACCAATATGGTGTGGATGTTTCAGCGGTAACAATTGCCCTGAAATAAAAATCCAATCGAAAAAAAGAAGCGATACCTTTCAGTGGAGAAACAACCGTTTTACTTCTCTTTGCGTTCCTTGCTTCCACCACTGGTTTGCAACTTCCTTTGGCTTCGGAACAGTTGACCCTTGTGAGGTACTGATCCTTGAGATTAGAAATTAGTGTCAAGCTTTGGAGGAGGTTCTTTGGCTGGTGGTAACAAGAAACCCTAACAAAAGTAGGCGGCACCAACTTGAGAAGGGGGGTTGCTTGGGCAGCAACAAGAGGAGAATAGAAGGAGTTTGTGTTGGATTTTTAAAATCTAACCATTACCTTTTTAATTCCTGTAAATAATTCTTCATAAGAGATATATTTATATGTATTTAACAGAAAATATTTTGTTAAGAAATATTAACAAAATATGTTAAACTAAACCCCTATCTTTTAGCTTCAAATTTGGTTCAAAACCAAACCGGGGCGCTTGGGCGGCAAAGAGGAAGAGGGGCTATGATTTTAAATAAAAAAATTAGATTTTAAACCTTATAAATAACTTTTCATAAGAGTTATATTTATATACCTCTAACGGATTTGGTTCGCTAACCAAAAACCCACATCTATTAACCCAAAAGTCCAAACCGCTAAATTTAAGTTTGGTTCACAACCAAACCGTATTGGTTCAAAACCAAACCATCTTTAATTAAAATCAAACCAATTTAGTTTATAATTAAATCAAAGAGGATCCACTTTGTCTTCAAAAGACGTGACCCATCTACACTTACTTTCTAGCAAAATATCTTCCATATTTATCTTTCGTTTAGTTCAACTAGACTCAATCTCTCTTGATCTAAGAATTCAATTCTCAAATTTATTTTATGTCTCTTGAAAAAATTCGTAGTGCGTGTAACCTTTTAGGTTCCCAGTTTATGTTGGCTGCCTATAATTAACTATTAATTATAGATCGATCATGAGTGGTACCTAGTTATACATCATGACCTCTAATTAATCAAAAAATTATAGTTGATTCTAGAACTATTTCTGAACATTTCAATAGCATGGTTAAACGTGTCTCTGTTCCTTTCACCATTTTATATCCGCTTAGTTTAAGACATGATCTATGTGTCAGTCCCCATTAGGCTGACTACACCACACCTAGCCCAAACTGTATTTTCTTGTCTTGTGGATTCAAGTTACTCAAAACAATTGTCAAGACGACCATCCTCTTGACATGTTATTATTTTGGCCAAAGACTTGCGAGTAACAATCTTGACAAATGACCATAAGATATACGTCTTATAATTAAAGGAGTGGTGAATCCTCCGTTGGCTATTCAAATACCTTCGAACTCTTCGGCTTATACTCAATCATCCCGGGTCCACACTTCCATAGAGACGCTTGTTTAAAATGTCAAAGTATAAATCTCCATAAGTAAGATGACTTGAATACCTCAAATCAGATGATACTCGCACTCGAGATGCAATGAGATCTTCATAGACATTCATAGAACCACATGAAATCTTATGGCAGGTCATTTCCAATGAACTAGTTATCCTTAATTAGCATCTATATGTTAACTCTCAACATCTCAATATTTTCAGTCAGTAAAGATCGGCTGCTTGGCAAAATTAAAGAGTCTAACATATGTTAGTCTCACAGAATTGATGTTGTCCAATCTCATTAATTCATCGACTAGGGAATATTTCAATACGTACATAATTATATATGTAGAGATACACACTAATTGTGATCCAATCTCAATTTCTTTCATGCTATGTATTGTATTGTGGACATCAGTAATTGAGTTTAAAATCAAATCAAATACATAAAAAATATATATTCAAATAGTATTTTTTTAATCAAATAAATAGTATAATATGATGATTGTCTTACGATACCTCTGAAATATATCATTTTATTACCACTCCATGTTCATCAATGCTTGTGCTACCCAACTTATATTGTAATCTCCTTAAATTAACAACAATCATATCTCATATCAATTTGTTCAACTCTTAGTTGCGTAAATAGATTAAGAATCAAATATTCATCAAAGAATGAAGACACAACACTCAACATGCTCACGATTATATAGTTCGTCGTGTGCGTACCAATATATGCACTTTGGAATAAATCCTCCGACACAAAGGTGATGTAAGACATTATTGAAAGCATTTGTGATACATCATAATCAAACTAAAGAAAGCATCATAGGATCTAGTTATCATCATTTATAAGGTTTCCATTGAAAATGACATGCAATGGCAAGCTATGGACCGACTTGAATCTAATGTTAAAATCATTGTTCCTTACTTGTCGCCGATTGAAATTCCTGCAAGCACAGTGGAATGCTCTTATACATGAATGAGCGATAACCAAAATTCTCATCTCAATGAGGGAGAGTCAAGGAGGAAGAAGAAGGAAGTAGATTTCAGCATGTCTAATTGAAATCAAATTTTCTCTTCTTATATCTAGGTCCATCTTTTAGGAGATTATCCACTATAAAGTTTATTACCCGTTAACAACTCATTAATATTAACAAACCAAGTGATTAGATCTACACATACAATTCACATCCAATAGTATAAACTATCTTTTGCATTAAGTATTAGATCATTTAATTAGGTTTAATTCCTTAATGACAATTATTGTGGGTTGTTAATTGAGTATTAGCCCACCAAAGTAAATATTTAATCCTTCAATTATCTCTACTTTAATCACTAATGTTATGTGTGTGTGTGATATTCAAGGTAATGCCCTCCCCGTCGTGGTCAATTGTAACTTTTCAATTTACCTCCTCACAGATGATCGTAAGGCCAACTATGTGGGGTCACTGAGGTGGCTATTTCCATGGGATCGCTGGGTAGCTATTTCCACATTTGTTGGTTACGACGTATGATTTTGACAAAGCCAAAAATCAATGTAATTTCTATTTTTTTATCAGCCTTCTGGATCTTTATGTTCGAATATTCAAAGAACAAATGGATTAAACTAAGTGTTAGAAGTGTCATAGATTGATACATGTGAAAACTTATTTCATGAATTTCTTTTATTGTATTAAATTAAAAATAAATATTAATCATTTTATATATAGTATTTAATCAATAAATAAGTTACTAAATTTAAGCAAGCCAAAGAAAAGATATATAATGGGCATTAATTATTTTCTTTCATGCTTATTTTAGTCTTAACGAATGAATTCCCCAAGAAAGATGGATAACCAATCCTTCACCTTCTATTTTATTACTTATAATTACCATCTTCTTCTTCTTCCCTCGTACCATCGCCTGCCTTGGGCTCTCCATTTCGGGGACATGGAGACCTTTGGTCTACCTTTCCTCTTGTTCCTCCTCCTCTCCATCATCGCCTGCTGTAATTCACACGCCCTCGCTCTCACTGACGCCGAAGTCGCCTTCATCGCTCGTCGGCAACTCCTCAGCCTCTCCAAGAACGTCGATCTTTCCGACGACTTTGAATTCGACGTGAAAGTCGACTACCAATTCACCAACCCTCGCATTCGACGTGCCTACATCGCCCTTCAAGCTTGGCGTCACGCCATGTACTCCGACCCCTCGAATGTCACCGGCGACTGGGTCGGCCCCGACGTGTGCAACTACACCGGCGTGTTCTGTGCCAAAGCGCTCGACGACGCTTCCGTCGACGTCGTCGCCGGCATCGACATCAACGGCGCCGACATCGCCGGCTATCTTCCAAACGAGCTCGGCTTGCTCACAGACATGGCGCTCTTCCACATCAACTCCAATCGATTCTGCGGAATCATTCCCAAGAGCTTCTCGAGGCTGTTGCTCCTTTACGAGATCGACGTGAGCAACAATCGCTTCGTCGGGCCATTCCCGATGGTGCTCGTCGGCTTGCCGTCGTTGAGGTACCTCGACCTTCGTTACAACGACTTCGAGGGTCCCTTGCCGTCGGAGCTCTTCGACAAGCAACTCGACGCCATCTTCTTAAACAACAACAGGTTCACCTCCGGCATTCCTGAGAATTTCGGCAATTCGACGGCGTCGATCATCGTTTTGGCCAACAACGAGCTCGGGGGATGCATCCCGAGCAGCACAGGAAGGATGGGAGCCACTCTCAACGAGTTGATCTTGATGAACAACGAGCTCGTTGGTTGCTTGCCCATGGAGATCGGGCTCCTCGGCAATGCGACTGTGTTCGATGCGAGTTGGAATTCACTGGTGGGCGTGCTTCCGATCAGCTTTACGGGGTTGAACAAAGTGGAACAACTGGATGTATCGCACAATGTGCTTACGGGGGAAGTGTCGAAGAGTCTCTGTCGCTTGCCTAGCCTCACTAATTTCACCTTCTCCGACAACTACTTCAATGGGGAAGACGACGAGTGCGTGGCATCGTCGAAAACTGATGACAATGTCTTGTTCGATGATGGAAGCAATTGCCTTGAGAATAGGCCAGGACAGAGGCAAGCAGAGGCCTGTTCGGCTGTGGTGAATCACCAAGTGGATTGTGGCAAGCAAAAGTGTGGTGGTGGGTCTTCTTCTTCTTCATCGACTAGTACTCCATCGTCGTCGTCATCGTCGTCGACTAGCACTCCATCGTCGTCGTCGTCGTCGACACCTTCACCTTCGCAACCATCATCAAGGCCGCCATCATCATCAACACCTACACCTAGTTCTCCATCTTCAACAGTGTCAGTGCCAGCACCTTATGATAGATCACCAGTGGAGCGATTTCGGTCACCACCTCCGCCTGCAGGGTCATCGCCGGAGACACCAACAGCAAAACCAGAGAACACACCGCCACAATCATCCCCCTCACAGACTACTACTACTACTCCAGTGAACTCTCCATCAACAGTACCAGTGGTGGATTCATCACCTCCATTAGTGACTAAATCTCCGTCTCCTTCAGCAAACACAACACCACCAGCTCCTTCAATTTCATCTCCACCGCCAACGATGGACTCACCGGCTCCTTCGGTACAATCACCTCCGTCACAATCTCCAATACAGTCACCTCCACCATCATCTCCAGGACAGTCACCTCCATCGTCATCTCCAATGCAATCACCCCCATCGTCGTCTCCAACACAATCACCTCCACCTCCTGTGTTCTCATCACCACCACCTCCGGTACAATCATCATGCACTCACCACCACCTCCGGTACAATCTCCAATACAGTCACCTCCACCATCATCTCCAGGACAGTCACCTCCATCGTCATCTCCAACACAATCACCTCCACCTCTGGTGTTTTCATCACCACCTTCGGTACAATCATCTCCACCTCCAGTGCACTCACCACCACCTCCGGTACAATCTCCTCCACCTCCAGTGCACTCACCGCCGCCTCCGGTACAATCTCCTCCGCCGCCACCCGTGCAGTCACCACCTCCTCAGTACAATCTCCTCCGCCACCAGTGCAGTCACCACCTCCTCCAGCACAATCTCCTCCTCCAGTACAATCTCCTCCGCCACCAGTGCAGTCGTCACCACCTCCTCCAGTACAATCTCCTCCTCCTCCAGTGTACTCACCGCCTCCACCGACTCAATCACCACCACCACCACCACCACCAATTCAGTCTCCTCCACCACCAGCGTACTCACCACCTCCTCTAGTCCAATCACCACCTCCACCGCCACCAACACAACCTCCCCCACCGCCACCTGCTTTCTCACCACCACCACCACCACCACCAGTGAACTCTCCTCCACCACCGATAGCATCCCCACCTCCACCCGTGTTCTCACCTCCACCTCCTGTCTTCTCTCCACCACCACCACCAACAGCAACCTAACACCAACACCAACTTCTTCATCTCTTTCACCTCCCGACCAATCTCCAGCAGAGTCCCCAGAAGAGGTTCATATCTTACCACCAGTGGGTGGGTTGAGCTACGCATCACCACCTCCACCAATCTTCAAGGGCTACTAAATTTAATCACTAGCAATTTCATGTAACACAAGGAGGACAAATCGACCATGCCAAATTGTATTACTACCACATTTTATCATATATATATGCATGTAATGTATTTATTTATTTATTTATTTTTACATATTTCAATGTCTCTAAGAATGCAAGATTATTTTTCTTCAAAGGAAGAATTTTAAGAAGCCAAATTTCCTAGACTTAGGTTTGTGGATGAGATTTATGTTTTCATGACAATGGTAGACGTATACAACACTGCAATCTCCTTTCAAAGATTTTCCTTGAGCCCAATTTTCTTCTTCTATCAAGATAATTGCTTGACCTTCCTAAAACAATAAACAATAGATAAAATACCCATGTAGGTCTCATCAAGTGGTAAACATTTAGAAAAATAATAAGTGAGTTTAAATTTTAAAATGGAATAAATATTTTAGAGGTGGAGTATGTAAAATTATATTCTAAAATAATAAGTGAATTAGAGAAGATTGTCTATCTTTAAAATTAATAAACGAAACTTAGACAAACTAAAAAAATTCAGTTCATGTGTTGTTCATGACAATGGGAGACTGTACAAACTTCGTTCAAAGATTTTCCTTGAGCCTAATTTTCTTCGTTTGCCAAGACAATTGCATGACCTTCCTAAAAAACAAACAATAGATAAAATATCCATATAGATGCAACGACAAATTCTCAATCGACGCATGTAAAATTTGAGAATGTCCAAAAAAAACACACTTGATTTTTGTTTTTCTCAAAAGATGTACATAATTTTCATTTTACCCCTCTGCCGACAATTAACCTTTTCTCTTTTATTTTCTCGCTCTTCCTTACATGCAACATTTCTTCACTTCTCTCTCTTTCTTTTCTTTTCCTTTTCCATACAACATCTTTTCTTTTAAATTAAATTAAATTTTAATTTTAACTATAATAGATAATTCTTAAATTTATTTATTTTTATTTTTAAACTTTAATAAACAAAATTAAGAAATATAAAAGAAGTTAATAAAATATTATATATATATAATATCTAATTATAAAAGAATAAAAAATAATAATAATAATTAGAGCTGATTTTATTAATAAATACAATAAAATAAAAAATGATTTTAATATTGATTTTTAAAAATCAGTATCACAACTTAAATACAATATCATTGTGGTGTTGGTTTCTAAATCACAATGATGTTGATCTTCATAAATCAACACCATAGTATTGATTCTTCTCATATACTATGATATTAATTTTCGAAGATTAGCATCATCAAGGTCTTCGAAAATCAACACACTAAGTGGTTGAAAGTTTCAATTTATTTTGAGTATTATTGAGAAGATTTTAAAATAGTAAATCAGGACTTATTTAGACTCAAGTTCACCTAATAAATCCACAGAAGTTGGAATGAGTTTGATCAAAACTATCTAGGTCCATCAATGAATTTTGAATTCAAGTCATCGAATTTATACGACTTGGATTTCTGAAATTTTAGAACAAGCAGCTAGTCAATACACACTCCACCATAGACCAGACTCAAAAGAATCAGAATTAATGAACACCATCTCATGCTATTCAGTATCTAAATAAATGACATGCAAGTGCACCACTAACAGCCCACAGTTTGGCACAAAGCAATCAAACAGCATACCTAACTTTCATTTGATTAGATGAAGACCCTAATTCCTGTGCAAAAGGATTAGGATTCCTGTATGTTTAAGCACTTTGTATCCTATTAATATTATGCTAATTCCTCCTATGTTTTTCAAAAGACAAGAAAGGGAAGGCCTGGCCTGGCCATGCTTATCTTTAACTTTAAGGTTGCAGCAGAAACAGAATCAAAGGGCAGTGAAAGAGGAGGGGCGTGGGGGAGGGCGACGAAGGTGCGTGCAAAACCTTGCCACGTTGCCTTTTGCTTTATCTCCTTCCTTTATGTACACCAAAAGCTTGCATATCACTCGAACGTGGGAGAATCACCTTAACTGGCACAAGAATGATCACTGTGTTTTACAGCTTAATCATGGATCATTTAAATACTAAAACTTTTACTTACACTTCCCTGGCTCCCCAGCCGTAAATCTTAAGAATCAACACCTTTTTCTTTTGAATAAGAGAGATTGAATTATTATGCCAATCTACTTTCCATTTTTTTCTCTTTGTTTCGCCTTTTTCTCTGTTTCTGCTGCGAGCCATGGTGGAATCCTCCACCTTTCTTTAGTTCCTTCACTGAAAGAGATGCAGGAGAATCCAACTTCCATGGCCAATCTGGGAGTGGGTGAGCTTTGAACAGAGGTGGGGAGTAGGCAGTATCCAATTCTTATGCAAAGTGGTGAAATTCGTCACCTTAGCGGTCCCACATGATCGGTCCCACGATAATTTGTGAGGAGGTAAATCGAGCTAGCGGCCCCACATAATCGGCCCCACGACCATTTGTGAGGAGGTAAATCGAGAAACTGCAGTTGGTCACGACGCAGGAGGGTATTACCTGACTTCGCCAGGATTTGAACACTTGTCCTCTTCTGCAAGTCTACTGCGTCGTAACCAACTCAGCTATATCTCGGAAGCGAGTAGGCAGTATCCAAGCTTTTATATTTTGTTGAGTGTTTTTTTTTATAATTCGTTCGCATGAAAATTTTTCATCGATCATCAAAATAAATTCAAAAACGCACACGGCTCCACGCTCAACAGTTAGTGTTTCAGATTTTTTCTTCCACTTAAGAAAAATATCCCACCGTGTGTTATAGTTGAGATTCAAATTGTACATCTCTTTAAATAAAAATAAAAAAGATATTTTATTTTTAGAATACCCTTTAATTCAATATTTTTTATTATTATAATATATAGAAGCTATCGAATATCTACTCTAATATTATATTTTATTTTTAACGTTATTATAACAGCTACAATTATAAAAGTTATTCTATAACTATTACAATATATAACATATAATACAATACTATTATATTGTTGTAATAGTTATTTAATAATTTTTTATAATTATTTTAATACAATTTTAATAATTTTGATTTAATTAATAAAAAAATATTTTGATATGATATCCTTTTAATTTTTTTAATGTTTTTTTAATAATTTGTATAATTTGAGATGTCTTTTTTATTTATTTTTTTCCCATAAAACATATTGTCTATGATCATTAAAAAAAACATTCTCGAAGAAGAGTAGTAGGAATTGACATGTCTCAAATTGGAATGGACACAAACTACCTCCCAATATAGGGAAAATTTCTAAAAGACTTCACAAAGTTGGCGTGACTTTGAATGGTTATGGCCATTCATTTGAATGTGGAGAAAGATGACAAAAGTAAAGCATAGTCTACTCTTCAAATCAATTAATTAGGAAGATGATCGATCTGATTTCATAAAATTTGTTTTATTAATTATTAGGATATCGAACTGTGACACTCTAAGTTTCTCCCAAATAATAGCCCGAGGAGCTAGAGGATAGTACTTTTGCTTGTTGAACATGTTGAGACACTGGGAAATTTCTCATAAAATGGAGTGAGTGCATATCATGCCAAACCTATAAAGATCTATCTTCGTCCCCGGGGCAATGGTGCAACGGTAGGACATCCGGGTTGTGACCTAGGGACCCGCGGTTTGATCCCGAGCTACGACGTATTTGTAAGAATTTTTTTCCAAATGGGGAACGCAATCAAAGGATGCTGGGCATCTGGATTGGCCGCCGTATGCGCTTCCCGATTTACCCTGGTGGTCGGTGGGAAACTTCCGTGGGACCGGGTCGGCCACCCCCAGGGATTGAGTCCATGAGACTGACTGAGATTTATCATTTTTTTATAAAGATCTATCTTCAATGCATTATGTATGATTAACAATGGCCTAACTAAAGGGGGAATAAATAGAGATAGAGCTTGATTATCAACATTAGAATATGCTAGTGTACGACAATTTATTAATGTAATTACAATAGCCCAAGTAATATAAAATATGTGTATAGAAGAGAAAACTAAACATATAATAACATAAAATTTTACTCTTCAACTCCATGGCTATGATGTATTTGGTGCATCATTGATGCAGGAATATCTAGCAGCACAATTAATTTATATCCTCTAACATAGTTATATTACTCTTCAAACTATGATGAGAAGAGCTTGAGGTTACCAACCTCCCTTTTAGAACAAGAAGAAGTTTTTGATTTAATAATATTTTTAGTGAAGCCGTTTACTTTTCTATCTCTGGGTATTATTTCGAATTAATAAGTTTTAGAAGATTATTTCTGTCGTTCGCAGTTGAACCAACGAATTCAATATTGTTCGTAGGATAACCGCTATCCTATTCAGCGTCAATCATAAACTCTAAATACTATTATATTATTTATCAATTTAGTCAAAATTATTTTAAATTAATCAAATTTATTTTAAAATAATTGTATTAGCTACCAACAATGTTGGATCAACTACATTTTACGAATAAAATTCGTGATGAGACGCTCTTTCACTTTTTTTAAAAAAAATCCTTTTAATAATTTGTATAATTTGGAATGTCATTTTTTTTTTACCCAAGAAAAATAAAAGTAAACATTTGTTTTAGAAAATTTACTCCTAAAACTATGCTCATCATGTTAGAACTCCTTGTATATGTTAAAGATGTTTAGACAAAATTTCTAGTCATCAAACATAGATTAAGTTCCACCTTTGTGCTAGAACAACAAAAGCAGCCACCAAAGGATCCATTTGCTAAACCAGCAATAATTGAGCACAATTCCCTCCAACACTCCCAAAGAATCCAATCCTCCTTTATCCAAAGGCCAAGCAGCCAGCAAAAACAAACATAAACAAGGACACCTCCCTCTCTCTTTACTCCTTTCTGCTTTTCCACCTCTCTCTCATCCCTCTCCCACCTCTTTTCTGCCCTCCCAACGCAGCAGCCAAGCCATGGAATGAGTGGACTCACACTCTCGCCAGACACTGACACCCAAATCAGCTCCCTGATTTCGAATTACTCTGTCTTCACCAGGCCATGCATGCTCTCTTTGCACCCATGTCATGCTCCATGATGAGCTCCCCAGCATCATAATGGCCCCCCCCATTCAACATTCTCATTGTTCTCAGTCATCTCCCCCTCAGTCATGATGGCATGGCATGGCATGGCACATCGGCACCTGAGCCTGAGGCCTCATCCATGATGCCCATCCCCTCTTGATCACATATAACACACCCCGTCCTTTTGCTGTGTGCTGCTCCCTCTGCTGCTCCCTCCCTACCTACGATGGCTTCGAGCTGCTGCTGCTGCCTCTTCTGCTTCTTCTTCTTCTTCTCCTTCTTGTTCTCTGCTTCCTTCTCCTTCGAGCCACTTAACATGGAAGGTATTCCCTGGTTTTAGTCTATCGTAGTCGTCTGTGCCTCTTTTCGACTGATTTGTGTGGGTTTGTTGTCGTCGTCCTTTCTAGTGGAGGCTTTGATTGGTATTCGAAACGATTTGCACGACCCTCATGGGGTTTTGAGCAACTGGGATGAAGACTCTGTGGATCCCTGTAGCTGGGCGATGATCACTTGTTCTTCAGACAACCATGTTATTGGCCTGTGAGTCTTCCCCCTCTCTTCCGTCCCATTCAGCAGAAGCTAAATTCAGCAATTTTTTTCCATGTTTTCTCTTGCAGGGGAGCGCCGAGCCAGAATCTTTCGGGAGTACTCTCTGGGCGGATAGGGAACCTCACCAATCTCCAACAAGTGTGAGCGATGTTTGCAGAGCTTCGTCTATGGCGCAGGACTTTGTGCTCCTCAACTCTGCTCTACTCTTTCTTTCTATTTTTTTCAGGCTGTTGCAGAACAACAACATCTCCGGCGAGCTACCGGCGGAGTTAGGCCTGCTCTCGAAGCTGCAGTCTTTGGACCTGTCCAACAACCATTTCTCCGGCGGCGTCCCAGACTCCTTGGGCCACCTCGCCAGCCTTCGATATCTGTGAGACATACAACACGTCTTAATCCTTAACATGCCATCGAAAGAATACAAGGAGATCTCCACAAGAATCCAAATCAAGCATGCTTCTGCGGGTCTTTTGATGCTCTCGACTTGTTGCCGTTAAATTTCTAATCTCTCTCCTCGATCCTCTCCGCAGGAGGCTAAACAACAACACCCTGTCCGGACCCTTCCCCGCGTCGCTGTCCAAAATCACGCAGCTCTCCTTCTTGTGAGCAGCCGCAATGGCGTTCTTCTTTTTTTTTTTCTTTTCTTCTAAACAGAAGACTTATCAAAGCTTCACTGGTTTGCAGGGACTTGTCGTACAACAATCTCACCGGACATGTTTCCGAGTTCCCATTCCCAATCAGAACTTTCAAGTAAACTTTGGATTGAAATTGAGATGTTTTCTATTGCATCTGCTTGTTGCTAAATTGTTCCTTCATCTCTCGTTTCCTCAGCATCGTCGGGAATCCATTAATATGTGGCAGCAGGACGGATGAGTGCTCGCGGACTGCCGTTCCCAGCTCCCTTCCCTTCCTCGTGGAATCATCGACTCAGAGTACTTTATTTGATCCAGTCATTTTACTTCATCGCGTAGCAAGTTTACGTTCTGAGCTACAGTTTGCTTTCCATGTCGTTTCAGAGAGATCCAAAGCGAAGAAGCTGGGCATTGCGATGGGCGTCAGTCTCGGTGGCTCCTTGCTCTTGCTCCTCGTTGCCCTGCTGCTCTTCCTTTGCCGCCGAAAGCGGCAGAAGAACCAATGGGTCCTCGGTCTCAGCGGTGAGTGCCATCCTGCATCACAAGAGATATATGGGCATGGTAGTGCAAGTGTTAGGTTTTGTCTCATGCAAACAGAGCGGGAGGAGGAAGGGGCGGCGGCGGCGGCAGGGGCAGGGCTGGGGAACCTGCGGCGCTTCACACTCAGGGAGCTTCGGACGGCGACGGAGAACTTCAGCGGCCGTAACGTGCTCGGCAAGGGTGGGTTCGGACACGTCTACAAGGGGAGGCTGCCCGACGGCACCTTGGTGGCGGTGAAGCGTCTGCGGGCCGACGCCGTCGGCTCCGGTTCCGGCGAGGCCCAATTCCGCACGGAGGTCGAGATGATCAGCCTCGCCATCCACCGCAACCTCCTCCGCCTCCTCGGCTACTGCGCCGCCGGAGGCGAACGCCTGCTCGTCTACCCCTTCATGCCCAACGGCAGCGTCGCCGCCCGCCTCCGAGGTAAAGCTCCTCCCTCCCTCGCATCCCTTATCCTACTCCGGTAATCCAACGGTTCGAGCATAATCTTGAAATATCCTGGTGCAAAGCGATTTGGAGGGGATCCGAGAGCGGGGTGTAACAACCGCGTCTTCATTTTTGTCTCGTAGTAGTCAGTTTCGGGTACCAGACCACAGAGTGCAGTTAATACAGTTCGCGTAAGAGTTAGCTCATCTCAGCCGTACGTTCTGCGATTCCCGGCCTCATCGTCGTCATCATAGCACGCCGTTCCTCTGACGCACAATTGACCAATCACACCCACATCTGTCTCCCATCTCATCTCTCCGGAACGAACGGTCATGATTTGCTTTAACTTTCGCGTTTTTCTGGTTCAGGAAAGCCGGCGCTGGACTGGAGCACGCGGAAGCGGATCGCCCTGGGCGCCGCCCGGGCTCCTCTACCTCCACGAGCAGTGCGACCCGAAGATCATCCACCGCGACGTCAAGGCGGCGAACATCCTCCTCGACGACTGCTGCGAGGCCGTCGTCGGCGACTTCGGCCTCGCCAAGCTCCTCGACCACGACGACTCCCACGTCACCACCGCCGTCCGCGGCACCGTCGGCCACATCGCCCCCGAGTACCTCTCCACCGGCCAATCCTCGGACAAGACCGACGTCTTCGGCTTCGGCACCCTCCTCCTCGAGCTGATCTCCGGCCGCCGCGTCCTCGAGTTCGGCAAGGGGCCCAGCCAGAACCAGAAGGGCGCCATGCTCGACTGGGTACGTTGATCGCCCCCATCTCCATCTCCCTGCTGTTTGAGCAACCGAAGTGTTTGTGAAAATGCCGCCTCGGGGTTGCGCGCAGGTGAGGAAGGTGTACCAAGAGAAGAAGCTGGATCTGCTGGTGGACCGCGATCTGGGGACGCACTACGACAGGATCGAGCTGGCGGAGATGGTGCAGGTGGCCCTTCTCTGCACGCAGTTCCTCCCCGCCCACCGGCCGAAGATGTCGGAGGTCGTGCGGATGCTCGAAGGCGACGGCCTGGCCGACAAATGGGAGGCCTCCATCCGGCCGCCCGTACGAATCCCGAAGAACGACGGCAGCCACGCCGACCCCAACGCGTTCTTCACCATCAATTGCGGCAACGAGGAAAACAACAGCGACGACGACGCTGCGTCCGCCGCCATGGTCGACGAGATGGAGCTTTCCGGGCCGCGGTAGGTAGAGCCGTAAATAAAGTTAGGGTTACTTTTTACTTTATTTAGGATTTATTCCACTAACACATGAGTTTAAATTGACTTTTTAGATGAATATTATTTATTAAAAAAAGAAAAATGGAGAATATATAAATATAAATATTATATATATATATATATTTCTTTTATTTTGGCTGCAATTTTTCTCCTTTTTTCACGAATAAATTCCCTGTTTTCTTTAGCTGTTTTAAAGAATCACATTCTATTACTTTGTTAAAAGGTGATGTGAAGGCCTATAATACTAATCGTGGAGTGAAATTAAAAAATATATTAACTCGAAAGTTGTCCTACTCGGATCTATCTCATTTTATAGGTTTGATGATAGTGATAAAATTAATAACTTTTTTTAAAAAATAAATAAATTTATTTAAAAATTAATAATTTATAAAAATTAATAATTGAGACAACTTTAAAAGGATAATTATTTATGAAGCGAGGATGTCTTTAGTTGAATCAGATAATTATTTATTTCTTTAATCATTGCTTTTTTAATGTCATTGCATTTTCTCATTTGGTGAGTGAAAAAGAAATTAAAAATTATATTAACCGAAAAATTTATCCTACATGGATCCTAATCTAATCCGATCACGATTCAGAATTGACAGTTTGATGGATCAAAATCGATCATTTTG
>NW_027431669.1:0-2618 GCF_044706935.1 Curcuma longa
GGATCAACCCTTGGTCAAACTGACCAGACTTAGGTGTATTGTCAAACATCAAAACACTAGGCAAGATCTTAGTGCATCTTGCACCAACATCCATTGCTCTTGAGAAGACTGAGGATATACCCATGAGTTGCAAACGACCTGTGGCACCTGCATAGGAAAGCAACCATTTTTCAACAAAAAATGATAAGACATGAACAGAGGAAGAATCAAAACTCAACACTAAAGTATACAGAAAACACAAGTTAGATTCCATGATTATAACTCACATGGAAGAATACAAAGGTATAAAATGTTAGATCAGATTATAACTATTCACAAGACATGCAAAGCATTTAATCTTGATCAATAAAAAGCAGAAATTTATTGTAAGTTTAAAATAACTTATCATTCTTGTTTGAAGCAACATGCTTCTTGTTAACAAACCTTAATTCTTCTTCTCAGATTTGACAGAGCTGCAGACCTTTTCTTTGAAGCTCATGCCAAAGGTCTTCAGCATGCAGTTTGTCTGTATTTAAATGGATACAAAGTCAATGTAAGTGTGATAACAAACCAATAAAAGAACTGTTATCTAATCATAAATTTAGGCCTTCAATATAGTATACATGAAACTGCAGGTTTGTTATCCTTTAAGGAATCATTTCTCAATGGCCATTCGCTCCGGCATTGCCTGCATGAAAAACCACAAATATCAGCAGAAGAATGGAAAAGCTGAAGTTTTAGTTTGCAATTTTGCATAAAAGATAAGTTGGCTTCTAGTTAGAATCATGCATATAGATAAGTGATAACCATAGATGATTCAATTACTTGTAGTTCAACATCATGTGCCATTCCAATTTTAAGACACTTCCTATGAAGTCGCCATTATGAACTTACTAAGTAGCATAAATCATGCTAGAAAGAAAGCTAGTTATGAAGGATTGCAAGATTTATGTGCCTAAATATTTTGAGGAATTGCTTTAGTATAAAAGAATAAAGGAATATAAAAAATAAAAAAGAGAAACGAAAAGCTAATCTATTGTTATACAAGGCTACAAGCCTGCAACCAAATACAACCACCACATGAGAATTATGGAACTACGAACCAAGAAAATCCAGCATAACTTTTAATATACACATGTTGACTTGTTCCACACAAACATCTGAGAGTGAATTTGGAAGGATCGTAATTCCTCAGTAGTTGATCATGAGTGAATTGTATGGCAAGTTACATAGTTGGAAAATTTGTTCCCCTTCCTGATGGACCACACAGCAACTTTACAAAAAGGTGTTCTGTGTTCTCCTTGTGTTATCGTACAAGAATAATTGTTATGTGATTGGCTTCCATGATCTGTTTTTCATAACTTCAGTAGAAATTAGTAATTCCATAGTTCAGATGAAGGATTCTAACTCCCCTATGTACGAGAATGATGTATAGTGATTTAGCTGTATAGAAGACGAGACCCACAAATTCTTTATACTAAGGGATATAATGCTATGAACCTATAATCCATGATTTAAAGCAAAATCTGAAGCCTCTGAATCTTTATGATGAAGCTGAAGGGTAAATCTCATCATTCTCTCCTGCGTAAGCTATTTCACATCTGCAATTGAAGCATTTTTGTCGGAAGCAAGAGCATATAGGCAGCGGTACGAGTAGTTGGGCGGGGCTAAAGTTCAGAATTTCCAATGCTCGAACACAAATCATGATGTCAATCTGCTAGAGCTAACAGTGGAATAAATTCTAAATGATGAGTTTATATAGTGGAAGAAATTCCTATGGCCTCGTGAAATAACCTCGCTTTCAAAAAGCACAATTGAATAGGTTCATGATCTTTTTGGATTGGGACTTGCACAAGCAGAAGACCAACTGCCTACCCAACAGATTAGAAAATCTAAGAAAACAACGTAAGCACCACATTCTCTCAATCACGACACAAAAGCACTCCACTTTTTCAAAGAGAAAGAACGAACTTTCGAAACCAAAACAAGAGATTCGCGTACCCACAGTGGCCGATGAGTATAACATCGAAAGGATATGATCTCAAGGCAACGGTGGAGATTGGGAAAAACCTCGCAGCGAAATCGCAGGCACGACAGCAGCGTTCGGCGATCGCGGCGTTCTGGCCTTTCACGAGGAACCACGAAACGACGTCGCGAGCGAAAGGCGGCAGCGTCCCAACGTCGGCAGCGGTGTCGCGACCAGGTAGAGGAGTCGGGACAGCGGTGTCGCGGGGGAAGGAATCGGCGGCAAGATGTGGGAGAGAAGGGGGGAGTCGGTAGGTTGCTGCTTGGAGAGGAGGAGAAGAGGGGAGAAATGGGAGAGAAGGGGAGAAAAGGGGGGCGGCGGAAATGGGAGAGAAGGGGAGAAAAGGGGGGCGGCGGTATCACGAAGCGGCGTGGATGTTGTGTGTACGAAGGGGAAAAAACCCTCGGCGGTATGAGTTAGAGAGAGAGAGAGAGGGTTTTAGGATTTTCTCAAAATAATACCCGATTGAATCAGATTTTTTTAAATCGGTTTTAAATCATTGTTTTAGCTTCTAGAATTGTTGTTATTATTATAAAAAGCGCACATAGACAACAATTTTCAAACCGTTGTCATAGTCTTCAAAAAAACCGTTGTTGTAGTCCCAAAATAGCGG
>NW_027431670.1:0-5440 GCF_044706935.1 Curcuma longa
CACCCTTAGATCTTCTTCCCCTTCTTGTGCTAAGCACTCAAGCACTTACCTTCTCCCTTCCTTGCTAGGACCGGCGCCCAAAGGAAGAAGAAGAAGAGAAGGAAGAAAGGGGAGAAGAAGAAGAAGAGGCGCCACCTTCTTCTTCATATCTTGTCCCTCCTTTCCTTCTCCTAGGGCCGGCCACACCTTATCCTTCTTCTCTAACTCCTAGGGTCAGTGCCTTAATCAAGGTTTTTCTTTAATTGGTGGCGGCTTGAAGAGGAGAGGAAGAGAGGAAGAAAGAAAGCCTTGGTTCTCCCATGGTTGGTGTCGACTTGGAGAGGAAAGGGAAGGAAAAAAGGGAAGAAGAAAGGAAGAGGAAGAAGAAGAAGCTTCTACCTTATGTTCTTGCCATTAGATAGGAAGAAAGGAAAAGGAAGAAATTGGGTGGTTCATCTTGGTAGATCGTCGCCCACACGACATCCAAGAAGAAGAGAGTAATACAATAGAAGATCAAGTGGTCTTCGGGTATGTACAATCTTCTACACAACCTACAAAGAAGAAAGGTACAACTTATTTATTCCGCTGCATAAATTATTTTCTTTATAAGGATCCTGAATACCAACACAAGAGCCCAATGATCTTATGCATCGATCAAGAACATGGTTGATCGAATATGAGGATTGCTTGAAAAGAATCCGTCTTCGAAAAATTTTTATCTAGCAGAAATTAAATGGAATGGAATTCTAGGTACCAACATCAACAACTAATGAATAAGGTATACTTTTATTGTTATCTTTTCTATAAGGACAGTCTATTTTCCAATGTCCAGGCTGCTTTCTCAAGGCCTCCTACCTGGCAACCCGATTCTGGTGTTTGAAGAGTTCTTTGAGATTGAGCATCATGTCATAGGCAGTAGGTATGGCCTGATGCTGATGTTGCAACACATTTGATATAGAAGCCAAAATGTAACACCGCGCCATCTCATCTGCCTTAACCCATTTCCTATGTCTCTCTATCTCCTCTTCAGTAGGATCCTTATCAGGCACGCTAGGACAGTCCTCAAAAAGTATAAATTTATACTCCTCAGCAGTTAAGACAATGTCCAAGTTCCGTTTCCAATTAATATATTAGGACCAGTATGTTTATTTTCTTTTAGAATAACAGCTAGTGGGTTGAAAGTCATAATGAAATCCTGAGAATCACAAATTAATATATTTGGTCAAAACTTTAGAATTTAAAATAATATTGATTCCTCAAACAATATAATTTAAATTCACCAACACCTCAAACACTGAAATTTCGTATGCCACGATAGTGTGGACGTACACGAATTCAAGCATTTGTAAGAGGAGGTTTTACCCATTAATTTTACTATCTTGTCAACCTAACTTTATGACAAATAAAATTAATAGTTGATTTATCTTTGGTCACACAAATAATAGTAGTGACTCTAATAGGGAGGATACTATTAAATGTGTCTAAGTGTATACCATTACTTGATACTAAGTCCATTATTTAGGATTGTACCCCTTCAGATGCAGAAGATCACATGCACCTAAATAATTTTCTATAATCATACATAAAGGAAGTTTGATCTATGATCCGCAAACAAACTCATCCAATATGGAGGAAGGCACTCAGAGCCAACGCGCAAGTTTAAATGCATCACTTACAAACCAGTAATGGAGACCATCGGATTTATTTAAATATTCCTTCTTCCACTTAGTTATTTAAAATGAGGAATTTTAAACATATGCATTAACGTAATAGCATATAAAATAGCATAAAGGAATAGCATAAAGGCAATAAATATGAAAAATAAATTTTCAACTATTATGGTCTTATCAAATATCCGCCGTTCTTCAATATGCAGCCAATGTAGTCACGTCTTTCTTGCTTCCTTCTCAGCTGCGCCTCTGGTTATCAAAATAACATCACGCATAACAGGATACAAGTGCGACAAAAATAAAAAAATTTACATCTATCGATCCTATACTCCACAAAGAAATTTACATGTAATCTAGATCGAACAGTAATTTAAAACAATTACATCCATGCACAACACACAATACATAACACACATTAGGCTATAATAGTTGGAACTATGAATCCTGCAACCATAGAGTTAATCTATTTGCACATCCTACTATTATCCAGCCAAACTTTATATATTAAAAGTACATAAATTAACTGAAACCAATCACATAGAGCTAGAACCTATGCTCTGATACCACTTAAAGATGCCTGGAATTCTATCCCGTTCAATTCTTGCTAGATAAAAATTTTACAGGAACAAAACCTTTCCAAGCAACCTCCATCTTCGATCATACATGTGCTCTATTGATCAACTTCTTGACCAATCGAAGCATACCTTAATCGAAGCATAGAATCGTTTGACTCTTGTGTTGGTATTCAAAATCCATACATAAGGATAAAAAGGAAATAACTATGCAGCGGAATAAAATAGTTTGTACCTTTCCTTTATAGATTGTTTAGAAGATGATTCGTTACCCGAAAACCTCTTGATCTTCTGCTATATTTCTCTTCTTTTCTTGGACGTTGTGTGGGCGACAATCTACCAAGACAAACCACCCAATCTTCTTTTCCTATCTTCCAAACCGAAGGCAATAAGAGAAGGGAGAACCTATGGTTGAGACACCACTTTCTCATCTTCCTCTCTTCTTCTCTTCCTCTATTCCTTTCCTCTCCAATCCGCTACCTTCCTTTCCTCATCTTCCTTCTTTGGGCACCGACCCTAGGGAGAACCAAGGAAGGGGCGCTGACTCTAACAAGGGAAAGGGAAGAGACCTTGGGCGCCTAGCTTTCTTCTCTTCCTCTCCTTTTTCTCTCTTCTTCTTCCTCTTCTTTGGGCGTCGGCCCTAAGCGATATGAAGAGGGTAAGGGGAGGATGTGGAAGCCGCCCTAGGATGAGAAGATGGAGTAGAGGGGCGCCAACCTTAATTTAGAACCAAGACAAAAGGATTTTCTTAAGCCGCCCCCTCTCCTCTCCATTTAAAGGCTTGCCTCTCTAGGAAGTTTAAGAAAAAAATTATAGAATTAATATAATTTTGTTGGATAACAAAATTAACAGAATTTTGTTAGATAATAAAATTAACAAAATTTTGTTAGATAACAAAATTAATAGAATTTTGTTGGATAACAAAATTAACATAATTCTATTTAGGATTAATCGAATTCTGTTAACAGAATGCTAACAGAATTATAATAGAATTTTAACAGAATTCTTAACAGAATTCTAACCAAATTCTTAACAAAATTCTTAATAGAATTCTAACAGAATCTTATTGGGTGGATATGATGCTTTATCCAAACGCTACAACAGGGACCTAGAGGGGGAATTGATTTAGGCCTCCTGATGGGCTTGGGCTTCCTGTGTTTTCCCTGAACACCCAACTCAAGTTCATCAATAATAACACATACTACCAAAGGATTATTATTGAACTACCGCACCAATCCCATATTACAATATGAGCTCCTTCTTATCATGAGTGCATTAATCTCCCTGTGTTTAAGATATCGTATGTCCATTAAATAATTGAATTACTGATAACTCAATTAATTAACTTCTAATTTCGAGAGTAGTACAACTCAACTTTATTATCATGTGGACTAAGTCAACCTGCAGGGTTTATATGATAATCCTTATGAGCTCCTCAAGGGGACATCATCAGCCTAAATAATTAGAACACAAATTCCTTCTATAATCAACAACACACCATATACATAGTATTATTTTCCAACTCATCGGGCCTATTGATTTAACGAATAAATCTCACCTGTTTATAAGTCAAAGAAATAAATACTAAATATATGTGCTTGTTATTATATAGGGATTAAGAGCATGCACATCCATAACAACAGAGGTCTAGTTCGATTATATAGTCAGTATAAATCAAACGACCTCAAACGGTCCTGCTCAATATAAAGTATACTAGTGTAATTTTATAGTCACTATAAACTAATACCAATTACACTACAACCACTCCAATGGTTTGTTCCTATCCATCTTGGTTGTAAGCTACTATTTATAATTTATAAGGACCTGATAACATGATCTTCTGTGTGGCACCACATGTTAATTTGAAAGGTGTCCTACGGCAATCGCCTTACGGTTATACTATTTATTGGATAATAGTAATTTACTGTTTGAGTGCACATTCCGTATGTGTTTGAGTGGATCTTAAACTCGAATATTGAATGTCCACAATATGATTCATAGCGTGAGAGAATTTGTGATTGGCTCACAACTAGTGAGCATCTCTACACGTGTAATTATAAATGTATTGAAATTATCCCTAGTCGAGGAATTGATGAGCGCGGACGTCATCGATTCTGTCGAGACTAGCACATTTTGAACTCCTTTGTTAGTCAAGCAGTTGATCTCAGTGCTGTCAACATTAGATGTTGAGAGTTAAACGTGGATGCTGTTAAAGGTAACCAGTTCATTAGAGTGACCTGCTTTGAGACTTCATATGGTTCGATATATATGTCAATGAAGATCTCAGTGCAGCTTAGGTACCAGTTTCCTTTGACTTGCGGTATTCAAGTCACCTTAGTCATGGAGGCATATACTTTGACATCCTAAGCAAGCATCTCCAAGGAGGTGTGGACCCGAGATGATTGGGTATAAGTCGAAGTGCCCGAAGGTGTTTAAATAGCCCACAAAGAATTCACCGCTCCTTGAAAAGAGAGACGTATAACTTGTGACTACTTATTAGGATTGTTACTAAAAGTCTATGGCCAAAGCATTACATGTTAAGAGTACGGTACTCTTGGATATGTGTACAAGTAACTTGAATCCACAGGACAAGAAAGCAGCTTGGGCTAGATGTGACGTAGTCAGCCTAGTGGATACCGACACATAGACAATGTCCTGAACCAAGCGGGTCCAAAATGGTGAAAGGAACGAGGCACGTTTAACTAGAGTTGCTGAAAGATTTAGAACAATTTTGAAGTTAATCGTTGATTATCCGATCAATTGGAGATCATGATATACTACTAGGTGTCACTCATGATCGTTCCATAATTAATGGTTAATTATGAACGACCAACATAACCGGAAACCTATTGTTTGTAGAAGCCCTAGAGCCAATTATGTGATGATTGACTAAGGACTTTTTATATCATATTCTATTATTAATAAAGGCATAATTTTTTGGTTATTATGCCTACTTTGTATTTGTGTCATATAACTAAGTATAATAATGTCCATGAGTTGCTAGTTCTAATCTATATCATATCGATTGTTTGAATCGATAGTGAGATGATATAGAGGACACTATTCTTAATCATTACAAGTCAAGCATTAATATTCAGGGATGATATTAATGTGCTGAGACTAGTGATAGGCTCCCGTAAGTATACGGGTGTCGTCAAGTAATAAAAAGATATCGATCCACAGGGACTGTGTATTAGCTATAGTGATGTACTGAAATAG
>NW_027431671.1:0-1666 GCF_044706935.1 Curcuma longa
TTGGCAACGAAAATCTTTTCGTTGCCGATTGGCAACGAATTCGGCGACGAAATAATTTTTTCGTCGCTATTTTTAGCAACGAATCTTGGAAATTCGTTGCAGAATTCTGCGATGAGTATTTGGCAACGAATTTGAATTCGTTGCCAAATTCGTTGCAAAAAAATTTTGCAACGAATTTTTTTGAGAAATTCGTTGCAAATTTCGTTGCAAAACGCTGGTTTTTTTGTAGTGTTCGGATGCAAGCAGTTTCTTATTCAAAACAGTAATAATTTTAAAAAAAATTCGTTAATCGAATCTAAATGTACCTTTGTCGAGCCGTCAGAAATAGTCCGATCTCTTGGCTCGACTCGTATTCGGAATCTTCGTCGAGCTCCGAGTCCGATCCGGCCGATCCAGTTGCCATCAGTGCGAGGTAGCTCGAGTTCTTTGGTGATTCATCATCGGAGTCGTCCGAGCTCTCGTCCCACGTGGCTTGAAGAGCCTTCTTCTTCTTGCTCTTGTCTGAAGTGCCCTTTCTGTTGCAACCAAAGCAGGTTATGTTGTTTTTACCTTCAGTGCTAAAGGGCTTCATAACCTTTTGGATGTCTCTCTTGGAGAACTTGTTCTTTCTTCTGGTGAACATTTTCCTTACTAAGTTCACCAGTTGTTCTTCTTTATCAGAGTCTGAATCTGACTCATTTTCAGGTTCATCTTGAATTTTACTTTTTGACCTAGCTTCTTTAGATGAACCTGCAAACAAGGCAATACCCTTCTCGGCCTTGGCGTTAGTCTGTTCGTGTAATTCCAATTCACAGAATAACTCATCTAAGTTAATTTTAGACAAGTTCCTAGAAATTTTATAAGCATCTACGATAGATGCCCATAGAGAATTTCTAGGAAAAGCGTTTAGGGCATACCTTATAATGTCTCTGTTTTCTTGTTTGTGCCCAATTAGGTGGAGTCCATTTAGGATCTCCTTGATCCGAGCGTGGAGTTGACTTGCCGACTCGCCTTCCTGCATCTTAATATTGAAGAGTTTATTTAATAACAAATCACGCTTAGTTACCTTAGCGTCGTTTGTGCCCTCATGCAACTCTATCAATTTGTTCCATAGTTCTTTAGCAGAGTCGGTTGGGCCGATTCGGTTCAACTCCTCTTTTGTTAAGCCGCACTGCAGTGTATTCTGGGCCTTGAATTCAATTTGTGCTTTCCTCTTCATTTCTGTGTTCCATCTTTCTGGTTTTAGGGGGGCATTTGCACCTTCGTCCATGGGTGGTTCGTATCCAATCTGGACTGCGAACCATTGATCCATATCGGTCTTCAGATAGACCTCCATCCTTCTCTTCCAATAGGGAAAGTCTTCCCCATTGAAAAGAGGAGGACGAGCGGTGCTATAGCCTTCACCTTGGGCCATTTAGATCTTGCACACACACAAAAAAATAGACAAAAAGTTCCAAGACTAGGTCTTGGATTAGCAGTGCGGGAAGAGGTATAATAAAAAAAATGACTCGAATGGTGTTGCACCAGATTCGAGTAAAACCAACGAACGAAAAAAAGAAAAAATAATTTAAACTTAGGCACGACTCGAATGGTGTTGCACCAGATTCGAGTAAAATCAACGAACGAACGAAAAAAAGAATCTAAACTCAGGCAACAATGCCTAATTTAGATTAAAAAAAATATGGAT
>NW_027431672.1:0-1838 GCF_044706935.1 Curcuma longa
CATTGTCTAGATTTTTAAGTTCTAAAAACAAACATCATAGCATATCAAGTCTTAAACCCAAAACAGTTAATAATCTAAACAATCCAACATGCAAAATATTAAACTTCATGTTTCAGTCTGTTACGACACTACCACACACATCTTTATCTCAGCCTTGTCCTGCTGCCTCCCATTGCCTAAAGACCTCGGTTTGACTCTACAACATAAGAAAGCAGAAAACTATAAGCACAAGGCTTAGTAAGCTCCTTTCCTACTCACCAAAAACCGATCATCAATTCAAGCATAACATTATATCATATGAAAACACATAGACATAAGAGCACATTATCACATTAGCGTTAAGCACATAAACATTAAGCACATAACCATTTCCTTAAGCTTAACATTGGAATCATATGCATATAAATGATGAAAATATTTTTGAAAATATATTATCATAATTGATAAACATAATCATCATCATTCATTGGGATCCACTGCTTGTACCCATTCCATCATTCATTTGCGCACCATTCCAAGTAATACGAGGTTGCAAGTCTCGACTACTCGGTTACTAGGTCTTCTTGTCTATTTCGACCTAGGGGCGTTCATTATGTGCCCATTCTTTGGATCCCTTTCGGGTTCCGGTACAAGCCATTCATTAAAGTAAAATAATGTACATGCTTTCACTTTCTTTTGTCATGAATGTTCCTTTATCATTTCATCTTTCATCATTAGACATATGGATAACATCATTGAAACCCTTTGTTTTGTTGGAACTTGGAGATGGCTAGAGGGGGTGAATAGCCTTCTTTTCGAGAATCGATCGTTTTTCTCCTACAAAAGGATTAGTACGCAGCGGAAACAAAAAGAAATCAAGGGAAACACAAGATGTACGAGGTTCGGGGATAACTTGCCCCTACTCCTCGGCGTGTCCGTGAGGTGGACGATCCCTTGATCTTCGGTAGATCGGACCCCGGATGAAACCAGCTAAAAAAACCTCCTTCTCGGTGGAGTTACCTCTCCACAACCAATCTCAAGGATAAAAAGTTAAGCACAGAGATTGTACAAGGAGAACAAAGATTGAGGCACCAGATACAACTTAGCAATACAGCCTCAACCAATGGAACCAAAGAGCAGAGCTTCTTCCCGAGAGCAAATGACCAACCTCTGCACCACTCCAGGTCAAGAGCTTCAAAAGGGAGTCGTGAGCTCGAGGAAGCAGAGGGCACTTGGATCGCAAGCACAGCACCAACACTTAGTTAGGGTTTCAGAATGAGCGATCCCTCTCCTCTTCTTCCTCTCTTCCTTTTAGCCAACGTCCTCTGAGTCCACTGCACTGATCACCTGATCATCCTCGGTGCAGCTCAGAGCGCCGTTATCTTGTCTTTTACCTGAAAGCAATACGTTATCATAAAATGACAAAACTGAGCAAAAGGAAAGCAACCCATTGACTCTCCTTTCTCTTCATCAAATTCAAACTTCACCTGCAAACATCAGAGTAGATTAGCGAAGCAATGACAGAGAAATCAGCTCAGACAGCAGAGATAAAGCAGAGACAGTTCACGATCAGAAGTTTCTTAATCGATCGAACAATCGATTACCCATGCTCTTAATCGATCAACTGATCGATTAAAGCATGGTAATCGATCAGTTGATCGATCACCATACGCTAATCTCATTTCCCACCGAAGCATTTAATCGATCACCAGATCGATTAAACTGCGTCATAATCGATTGACTAATCGATTACGCGACGTTCTGTGTGTTTTTCGAGTTTTCACAGTGAGTTCGGTAATCGATCAGAAGATCGATTAACATATTAACACAGGCTCACAGAACGATCTGTAATCGATCAC
>NW_027431673.1:0-12688 GCF_044706935.1 Curcuma longa
AATCCCGACCCCTATTTTTCTGTGGGTCATGGGCCGTCTACCATCGATCGTGCCGTTACCTACTAGGACTTTCCACTCCTGCCCAGTGGATTTTTGTCTTCCCCAAATTCGAACTCTAGACCTGCAGGCTAAAGTACTAAAGTTCCTTGAATCTGGTAACCAAGTGAGAAGTCACTTGGTTACCAGATTCAGGAACTTTAGTACTTTAGCCTGCAGGTCTAGAGTTCGAATTTGGGGAAGACAAAAATCCACTGGGCAGGGGTGGAAAGTCCTAATAGGTAATGGCACGGTCGATGGTCGACGACCCATGACCCACAGAAAAATAAGGGTAAGATAAGTAGAATTCACATGGGCGGATGGGCCGGATCGTTACACGGCCAAGAGAGGAAGAAGAAGAAGAGGAAAAGGAAGAAGAAGAGGAAGGATTCTTGCTTGCTTGCCATCGAATAGAAGGAAGAAAAGCTCGGTGGTTTATCTTGGAGGATCGTTGCCCACACAACGTCCAAGAAGAGGAGAGGAATACAACAGAAGATCAACGGGTCTTCGGGTAAAGAACTTCTCCTACACAATCTCAAGAAGAAAGGTACAATTTATTTTCCGCTACATAAATTATTTCCTTCATATCTAAACCCTGAATACCAACACAAGAGCCCAATGATCTTATGCATCTATCGATCAAGCACATAGTTGATCGAATATGAGGGCTGCTTGATAAGATTCTGTTTTCAAAAAATTTTTATCTGGCAAGAATTCAACGGAACAGAATTTCAGGATCCCATAATAACAATTATTCAGTTCCAAGACAAGTCCACTAGGGAGTTTCAACAAATAAGTTTCTATGATTTTGGTTGCAACCTTTGCTCCATTGCCAACTCGTAAATTTGAATCTCTCTTAACTAATTTTCTACTATTCCTTAGCCCTAGTATGTCATTACACATATGTGAACTACACTCAGTAGCCAATACTCAAGTGTCAGAGGAAATAGTATGACATTCAATAACGAAGATACTTGAAGCAGATAGGGCATCAAATGTTTTCTTCTTCATGGACTCAAGATAAATCTTGTAGTTTCTTCGCTAGTGTCCCGTCTTCCCACAATGGTGACACGACCCTTTTGGTGTTGGTTCTTCTTTCTTCGTCTATTTCATTCCCTTAGCTTGATCTTTTGACTTTCTTTTCTTAAAACCTTTATTTAAAGTGTCAAACAACATCACTGCTTTCTGTTCTTTCTTAACAAATGACTCCACTATCTTAAGCATGTTGATTAGCTTTGAACTATGGATTCTAGATGGTTCATTTAATAGCTCATCACAAACTGTGAATAGCTAACAAGCAAACTGTGTAGAATTAAGTCAATACTTAACTCATGATCCATCACAAATTCAAGTGATCCCAACCGCTCAATGTAATCATTTATCTTTAGTACATGCTGCACTATAGATAAACCCTCCTGTATCTTTGAGCGAAAGAGAAGCTTGGTGATCTCGAACTGTTAGGATCTAGCTTGCTCATCAAACAGCTCACGAAGATGATAAACAATTGTATAAACATCCATTTACTCATATTGTTTTGTAATTCTAGGAAACATTGAGGCTAGCATGATGCAATTAGCAAACTCAAAATCAATCATATGTTTTTTATGGGCTAACATTTAGTTTGATGTTGCATCATCAAATAGTCTCGGACAAAGTGGCTCTTCGAGAACATAAGTTATCTTTTCAACCTTGAGAACAATTCTCATGTTTCGAAGTAAGTCCAAGAAGTTCGGTACAGTCAATTTATTGATTGTCCAAAATTGAGTATAAATTTAAAAAAGACATTTCATTCTATTAACCTAGAAATACACAATTGAGCATACAAATATAAGAGAGAAGAATTTATTATTATATAATGCAAACAATTTACATACATAAAAGGTTGCCCTCACTTGCTTATTAAATTCAAGAGTCTTTACTTTAAATTCGAGAGATATAGGTTTTCTCTAAGTTGGTTGATATCCACTATGGATAAGAATAACCTTGGAGAAAGTCTAACAAGTCATCCTTATTTCTAGTGGTAGGTATTAAGTATACCAATTATATATCATGTATATATAACTATCACATTATGTTATCAACTAATTAATATTTGCATAAATATCAGATTGTTAACTCATTAACATATATACATCATATGTATATCACCCAACTTCACCCCTATCCACATTAACCTTGTAGAGAGTCCAACAAGTCAATACTTAAAATTAAAGCTGGCCCATTAATTGTGAGATCATATCTCAATGGTCTGAACATGTCTAATTTTAAGTTGAGCTTAGAGAGAGTCCAACAACCCACGCTTAAAATTAAACCTTGACTCTAGACCATATTAATGGAAGGTGTAAGCTTTAAAATTTAAACAAAGGATTTCTTATTTGGTCTCATCATTTACATGCATCATAGAAAAACTATCTACATGCATCTACATGACATAATCATGTCATTTCAATATAACATGGCAATAATCATATTAATCATGCATATGCCATGGCATATATTACGACACAAGTCATGTCATCGTTGTTATAAATTAATTTAAGAAATATATATGTTAAAGAATTTGATTTCATAAATCATAATTCTTTCATTAGATTAAGAAATAATTTTTAAATCTAATTACATATATTATTAGAAAATAATTTAAAATTTTTAATTTCTAATTTAATTAAGAAACAATTTCAAAAATTAGGTTTTCCTAATAATATTAGAAAATAATTTATAAAATTAGATTTCCTAATAAATTATGAAATTTTTTCAAACGTGAAAAATTTTCTATATTAGATTAGAAAATCATTTCCTTATCTAAAATATCCTAACATATCCAAAATATAATTTTAGATAACCTACGACACGCTAAATAAATATATACGATTTATGTTGAAATACGCGGTGGCTCTGATACCACTGTTGAGTTTCGATATACGTATTTTAAAATTTTATATTTCTCTAAATACACAATGAAAATGTAATAAATAATTTTATTACTATTTATGCATAAAACCCACTCAAGGATACACACACATGCAATCATAATGATAGATAACAAGCAGAAATAATTTATACCTTTTGGATGATGTGAAGCGGAAATGACACTAACTAGCAACTTTGAGAAAGGTTGCCACTACTCGTATCCATGTCGAGATCTCCTTGAGACGACTTCCCTATGTCACGTGTCATGTCTCCATTTTGATACTATCGAAGGAAGGAGACAAATGGTCTGAGAGAGGACCTAGGTCCGATTCTATATCCGGCGGCTCAAAGCAATTTGACGATACAAATCAGATTGAATAGAGGTGATCACACTAGCTGATGTATGGAAATACATAAAAATAGCAAACGACATCGAAGGAATTAACAATTCTTTTTCTCATTTTCTCTGGCAATTCTTTGGATCTGTAAAGCTCTACTCTTCCTCTATACTTCACTACCAATTCTTGTGAAAGGAAGAGATCAGTTTGTGAGGGGTTTTCTCCACCTTCAATGCGTGCTTCGAAAAGGAGGGTTTTTCATAGTAGAACGGGCGTCTGTGTGTGTGGATCCTTGGATTAGTCACCTCATTGAGGTGGATACCAAGTAAATCAACGGGTTAGCGATTGTTCTCTTTTTCTATTGGGACCGATGCGTCCGCTAGAGGAGGGTGAATAGCGATTTCTTGAATTTTCCTGTGAAAATGTTAGCGAAAGTGAAAATAACAACAGAAAAAGAGAACAATCGCTAACCCATTGATTTACTTGGTATCCACCTCAACGAGGTGACTAATCCAAGGATCCACACACACAGACGACCGTTCCACTATGAAAAATCCTCCTTTTCAAAGCACGCTTCGAAGGGGGAGAAAACCCTCACAAACTGATATCTTCCTTTCACAAGAATTGGTAGTGAAGTATAGAGGAAGAGTAGAGCTTTACATATCCAAAGAATTGCTAGAGAAAATGAGAAAAAGAATTGTTATTATTTTTCAACGTCGTTTGCTATTTTTATGTATTTCCGTACATCAATCGACTGCTCCAAGGGCCAATCGACTGATGGGCTTCAACGGCTCTTTAATCTGCATTTAATCAATAGCTGTCGCCCCAACGTTCACCTAGCAGTCGACTGTACCATGAGCAGTCAACTGCTCCAGTCGACTGCACCATGAGCAGTCGACTACTCCACTCAACTCTGTGTGTGCTTCTAATCAACCACTAGTCGACTGCACCAACAGTGTCAGTCGACTGATCAAGCTGAAACTCCTCATTCAGCTTCTTTTTCAGCCCTTAGCTTTGACGCAAACCTTCAAACGTCTTCCACAAGCCTCGTGTCCTTCCTCGCACTAGCTTGAAACGTTTCCCTCAGCTTCGTCATGTTAAATCTCCCTTTACCAAGAGACCACGCCTCTGGAACTTCATCCTTTGCCAAGAGGCCTCGCCTCCGGGACTTCACCATTTGCCAAGTCTTCCAACCTAGACTTTCCTGTGGACTCAAACCACACAAGTTAGATCACCAACATTGTCTAACTTAAACTCATTTTAGTCAAACATTAAAATCCAAATCACTTGGGGCAAGATTGCATCAACAACATGCAATCATAATGATAGATAACAAGCAGAAATAATTTATACCTTTTGGATGACGCGAAGCGGAAATGACATTAACTAGCAACTTTGAGAAAGGTTGCCACTACTCGTATCCATGTCGAGATCTCCTTGAGATGACTTCCCTATGTCACGTGTCATGTCTCCATTTTGATACTATTGAAGGAAGGAGACAAATGGTCTGAGAGAGGACCTAGGTCCAATTCTATATCCGGCGGCTCAAAGCAATTTGACGATACAAATCAGATTGAATAGAGGTGATCACACCATTGTTCGAAGGTCTAATGGTTCATAGTCAACAAGGGGAAATGAATCTAATGGCGTGGTAGTCCTGACAACAACAATTGCCCACTAGAACAATGTCCAAAGAGGAAGGAAGAAAGGATACCTCACGGTGTAGAAATAACCATTGCTTCTCCTTTTGTTCCTTTTCTTCTGCAAGTCTGCTACATCATAACCAACTCAGCTATGCCCCTGAGGAGACCTTTTGCAAGTCTTCTCCTTTTGTTCCTTACTTCCACTGCTGGTTGTAGCTTCCTTTGGCTCGGGGATAGATGGCCTTGAGAGGTTACTGACCTAGGGAAGAAACCTTGGCTAGAGTTGAGCTTGGAGAAGCTTTCCTTGGCAGGCGGCAACTAATCCACCAAGAGTAGTGGCGGCAATGGTGAGGAGAGGGTGGGCGGCAATGGTGAGGAGAGGGTGGGTGGCAATGAGAAGAGAAGGGCCTGATTTGAAAACCTAACCTTTAGGTTTTTAATCTGCTAAATAACTCTTCTTTAGAGATGTATTTATAGATCTCTAACGGATTTGGTTCGCTAATTAAAAACCCATATCCGTTAACCCAAACTCCAAACCGATAGCCTTAATTTTGGTTTAAGATCAACCCACGTTGATTCAAAATCAAATAACCTTTAATTAAAACTAAACTAATTTATTTTTTTATTAAACCAAAGAGGGCTCACTTTGTCTTCAAAAGATTTAGCTTATCTAAGCTTCTGTTCCGGCAAAATATCTTCTATATTTGCCCTTCATCTAGTTTAACCAAACTCAATTTGTCTCGATCTGAGAATCCAATTCTCAAACTCATTGTATGTATCTTGGAGAAACTCGTAGTGTGGGTGACCATATAAATTCTCAGTTTATGTTGGTCATCCATAATTAACCATTAATTATAGATTGATCATGAGTGATGCTTAGTAGTACATCATGACTTCCAATTAAGTAAAAAATCATAGTTAATTTCAGAATCACTTTTGAATCCTTCAGCAGTTATATTTGTTCGTGTGTCTATTCCTTTCACGCATCTTATACCCACTTAGTTTAGGACATGATTTATGTGTCAGTCTCCACTAGGCTGACTACGTCACACCTAACCCAAGAAGTAGTTCCTTGTCCTACAGATTCAAATTACTCAAAATATCAGTCCAAGAGGACCATCCTCTCAACGTATTTCTGATTTGGCCAAAGACTTACAAGTAACAATCTTGACAAGTGGTCATAGGATATATGTTTTATAATAAAAAGAGTGGTGAATCCTCCATTGGCTACTCAATCACTTTCAGGCACTTTGACTTATACCCAATCATCTCGGGTCCACAGCTTTGTAGAGACACTTACTTAAGATGTCAAAGTATAAGTCTCAATGACCAAGATGACTTGAATACCTCAAGTTGAAAGAAACTTGCATTCAAGCTACAATTAGATCTTCATAGACATGTATAGAGCCACATGAAGTCTCATGACAGGTCACTTCTGATGAAATAGTTACCCTTAACCAGCATCCATATGTTTACTCTCAATATTCTAATGTTTCCAGCCAATTAGGATCGGCTTCTTGGTAAAACCAAGGAGTCTAACATATACTAGTCTTACAAAATCAATGATATATAGTCTCATCAATTTATCGACTAGGAAATATTTAAAGACGTACATAATTACACATGTAGAGATACCCATTAATTGTGATTCAATCATAATTTTTCTCATGGTATGCATTATATTGTAAATCTCAGTAATTGAATTTTAGATCAAATCAAATACATAGAGAATACACACTCAAATAGTGATTATATTTATCTAATAAATAATATATTATCTAAGACGATTGTTTTATGACACCTTTCAAATATAACACAGGAAACACCGATAATCAAATTTGTATTTTGATGTCTGACAAAGGTTTAAAGTTAGACATCATATATTTGACATAGAGTTAAGTGTGCAGGTCACTAAACATGGGAAGTTCTAATGGATCAGGAAGACTAGACATTAGGCATCAAAAGTTTTAGTGGGTTAAAAAGACCACATGCTAGCAATAAAGTCTTAGTGGATCAGAAGGATCAGACACTAAACATAAGGCCAAATGAGTTGATTTGACAGAGCATTTGATGGGTCAGCTAGACCAGACATCAAGGGAAGACCCGGTGAGTTAATCATACACTAAGTAGCAAAAGAAATCCACACAGGTCAACTGGACGGTTGTTTAGGTAAGTTGAGGTAAGTCCTAGAGAGGTATTTCCATTTTGGAAGACAGTGAGGATGTGTCTCATTTGGGACAAACCTTAGGTGTTGATCCTACTAAAGAAACCAATGGATTCTAAGTCAAAATCAGACAGTTTTAATTGTCAGAATAATTTATGCATACATATCTATTTCTAACTCTGTTTTGTAGAATTATTATTATGTTATTATCCTATCTTTGTTTTGTAGAGAACAAAATTTTCAGGATTCAGTGGATTGAACATGGAGGTTCGGTTGATCCATCCAAGAGGATAAGCACATATCAATTTAGATCCGAGCCCAAAAGGAAAGACATGGTCGGTCGATCGATCATCAAGATCAATCAGCCGAACCTATATGGAAAGCAAGTATCAGATAAGACGAAATCAAGTTACTAAGAAAAGCCTGAAGATCAGTCGATCCATTAGGAGGGTTGGTCCATTGATAAAGAAAATTGTACAGAATTTGATATGATCGAACCACACCAGTAAAGAAAGAAACAAGGGGGTAGTTGACCTAAAACCCCCCGAAATTGAATGAGATCAGTCTACTGAATGAGGGTTCGGTCGACTGACTAAAAGCTATAAAAGAAGCTCGAGTCTCGAGGCTTCAATAATAATTTCTCTGATCGATCCATATTCTTCCTCGCTGCTCTGCTCGTGCAAGTACTACCGTGACATGCCAAGAGGCTCTCCGACAATCTACGATCCAACTCTATTCCTTAGTTGTTAGTACTTTTGCATATTATTTAAGAGATAATGTGTTACTATTCTCTTTTCATTTTGTACGAGTTTTCTCCTCCTCTGAAAGTTTTTCAAAAGGATAAATGATTGTTTTCTCAAAAATGATATAAGGGATGTAGGCCTTGGAGTTGCAGTCATTAGATTGCGAACCAAGTAATCGATCGAGTTATCATATTTGTTTCTCCGTTGCACTCTTTTGTTTTCGTAAAAGAAAATTTTTCTAAAAGGTGAACCCCCCCCCCCTCTATCGCCTTCCTGGATCTACAATGACTACATTCTAGATGTGCCATGGGTCTTCAGCAGACACTACCATGGCACCATACCACAAGTGCACAATATCGTCAAATAATAAAATGTGTTTCATCCTCTAGTCAATTAATAAAAATATATATCATCCTCTAAGACTATGTGTTGAGTATCAAAGGTTCACAAAAATAGATTATCTAGAGAATTAGGAAGTGGTGTGGAAAGTGATCAAGAGAAGATGGTGAGAAAGCAAGTTTGGAAGGAAATCCTAAGATTTTGGTTTCACTGTGGTGAATGGTTGACGAAAGCAATGATCTTTATCTTGACATATGATTATGAAGGGATTCGTCCAAGGTTATCAGTGTGTCTATGGGGTAAAGAAAGGCACAAAAACACGACATGTGTCTATCCTAATCGCAACCCACAATAGTGGATTAGGATAGACCCCTTAGGCTCTTTGACGAATTGTGAAAGCCTTGAGATGCGTCTCCCATCTTCGTGGTAGTGTGCTAAGGTTGCTTTTATGGGATTGCCCCTGTCACTAGAGCTCCATGATCCTTTAGATGTTACCCTTACTCTATGATAGGGTCAACTGCTTTTCATGGTAGCAGTACTAAGGTCATTTTCAGGGATTACTCTTGTCACTAGAGCTGCCACAATCCACTAGATGCTATCCCTAATTTGAGTTGGAAACCTTCAAGTCAGTTCTAGAGACTAGAGATTAGGGTTCCTGATAAGTATGACCCATATTCTTCTTTGATCCAATCGTGTGTTTATATGCAATGATAATGGCTAGGGTTCACCCCTAAATCACAAGTTACTATCTAAGTCAAATCCAATAATAAATGATGGAGGGAGAGAAGAACAGACTAAAACCGATCACAATCAATACGCGTCATAAATAAAATGAGGACAATGCTTTTATTTCATCAACACAAACTCCAAGTTACTTCCTAATCCTAGAATCAGGGAAACTAATCCATGGCGATGGAGTTACAATCCAAAGACATGATTAAGAAAAATATGGAAGTTAAATTTAGAAGGAACTTAATGTTTTCGAAAGAACTCAAATCTTCACTCAACGTCGCAACCTCCACTTAAGATGACTCTCCCAAGGAGGATTTCTATCACCAATCCATGTATCCATCGATGTCCTTTGACTGTAGCCTCTTGGGTTGTTTTATAGATTTGGAAAGTTATTTGGTCATTAATAGAATTCGTGCTGGAAACACAGCCTGGTTATGTTGGCCAACATGAGCCCTAATTCGTTGAGTCAACAGATTTTTATGACTGTGACCATGGATGGCACGAGCTAACTTGGCCGTGTTAGCCCATGGACCTCTCATTTTGCTCTGTTTGCATGCCTTGCCTCCAAGTGTGGGCACGACCATGAAATGGGCCATGGGCAAGCCATGTTAGGTGTTGGAAAAGGATTTTTTTTTCATCTTCGAATGCGTCCAATTGGTGAGATCTTTGTATCCTGTCAACACAAAATGCACAAAAGCAGTCTCCTGAACTAAAATGGTAAAAGTGCATGATAATACTGTAAGTAAATGTGAATATGCTAATGTAATGTAGGAAACAAATGCAAAATAAGGGTAAAATATATAGTATGAATCACACACATCATATCCTAAAACTGAATGCTCCTCAAGCAAAAACCTAGTTAAATTCTATGTGTGTGAATGATACATTATATTCCTTAGCAAGTTCATCTAGTCCTATTGAGTAGTACCACTATAAAATAAAGGCACACGAATAGTTTCACAGAGACCTAACCAAAAAGTTCTCTATGCATGGTGTAGTGCAACTCAATTTTAATGTATCAATTTACAAGCTAAGTTACATTGTCATTCCATTGTGTTCCTATAGTTACCCATGATAAAGGCACTTACCTACCATATACATGGATCGTCCTTCCAACAATGCTTTGCATTGTCCATAAAAGATATCAAAGGAGAATTCGATGTCGAGAGAAACTAATAGATATTTCCCTAGTAACCTCGGGATCTAAAAGGAATACCTAGTTGGTATTAATCCAATAACCATTGTGTTTCAAAGGGGTACTATATTGCTTCTACTCATTATTAAAATAAGTTTTTCTTTACATTTTCACTTTTCAGCTACTTCAACTTTTCAAATTAAGTTTTACATGTAAATGAAAAGAGATATTAAACATGTAGGCCTATAATGAAATTTCTCTAAATTGAACAGAGCTCATGTAATATTACTATAAGATAGGAAAACATAGATTACTAAAGGGTATAAGCATGTTATCATGACAACATTAAGCTTTAACATGCAAAGGTTATATACTATAAGGGACAACTAAATAATTGCATGATGAATAAAGCAAATTGTAAAGGACAATATGGAAATGCCAAACATAAAGAAATATGTTGGACGGTGAATAATGGAAATCTAACTAAACACCCCCATACTTAAACTATGCACTACCCTTAATGTGAAAAATAAAAGAACTAAATCTCCTAAGGAGGAGGAAATAGAGGAAAGTTGGGTAAATACCCATTTGTATGTGCCAGCTGTACATGTTGTTAATCTGCTGGCAATAGTGCTCCATTTGCCAGAAGTGCTCCTCTGTCCTTCGACGAACCTCTTCTTGACTACGACGATGCTCTACCTCACCGCAGAGGTACTTGTGTTGGGATTGATTCGGTGCGTTCTGTTAGTACAGATAGAATCAAAATATCTCTGCAATGATATGATATTATCCACTTTGGGCTTAAGCCCTCATGGCTTTGTTCTTGGGCTCTCCCTAAAAAGTTTCATACCAATGGAGATATCTTCTATCCTTTTAAACTCATGATCTTTTCCATGTGTTTTATGTTTACATTCCTCCCCCCCCCCCCTCAAACAAAAGATTACAGAACAAAGCCTTCGTTTGATATCTGAATTCTCAACCACAGATCCAACCACCCGACCTACTAGGACTTCCTGCCCCTCGGTACGCTCGACTTACTAAGACTTCCTGCCCCTCGGTCCACTCAACCTACTAGGACTCTGCTAAGCCGCAACTAGGACTTTCTACCTGGTGTCTGGTTCTCTTGATTCAAACACAAGAGCACCCACTTCCTTTATTTTTTTAAAGGTTCAACCCACATGGTTAGATTTGGATCATGGCTCTTCCGACGGTTAGTCAGGTGAAGAGCGGTCTCGCTCTGATACCACTTATTAGTACAGATGAAATCAAAATATATCCACAATGGCACGATATTGTCCACTTTGGGCCTAAGTCCTCATGGCTTTGTTATTGAGCTCTCCCCAAAAGGCCTTATGTCAATGGGGAGATATCTTCTATCTTTTTAAACTCATGATCTTTTTTCTATATATTTTAGATGTGACACTATGTTTGCACCCTTGCAATCCAACACGTTGCGCGTGTTTACACGTCTCATAATCGTGCGCAACAGAAATAAAATAATAATTAAACCTAATTATTATAACACTCACAACATACGCATATAAAATATAATAGGTACAAGATATGATTGAAATTTAAAATTTTTTAGAATATTAAATATTCTACGCATACCTGGCATATGACGCTCAGGGAGAATGTCATCAATCAACCATTGTCGAAGTTCCGTCTCTACTAGTGATTCACACCAAGTACTCTTCTGGACGGCTTCCCAAGCCACAAGTTCTGTCACCGTCTTCGGTACTAGCCGTCGAACAACAACGGTCGATATGAGAGAAAATCCTAATATCGAAAACACACAATAACACATGTCGTGTTCATTTCCGGGGCTTTCTAACTATCGTCGGCAATCAAATTCCCAAGTAGTTACAATGTAGGAAAAGAAAGACCAAAACACTTTTCGAAAAAAATAGAAAATAACCGTAGGCACACAGTGTTCCAGCAACAAAACTCCGATGGCTACCCGCGGTCCCGGTAGCAGCAACTCCTCCGACGAGCAGTCCGCGGCAGTAATTCCTACAGCTGTGGCGACACTATTCGACAGTAGCAACACCTCTAGCGAACACTCCAGCAGCGGCAATCCAACTCAGCAGAGAGGTTCAGTGGTGGAGAACAGAGCTGAAAGGGAATGAGGGAAGATGCTAAAGTTTCTCAGCTTGCTCCTTTGGTTTATCCTCCGGCAGAGTCTCCGATGGTCGGCTGCGGGCGGAAGGACCCGATCAAGCTCCAACGGCAGCGAGCAGTGAAGAGGGAGAGGAGAAAACGACGCTAGGGTTTTTAGCTTCCCTCCGATCCTCGATGCCTAGCCTCCTTATACCCTGACCGTCGCGATCTTCTCGTTGCCGGACGTGGGATCGCGGAAGATCGCGATGGTAGTGTTAATGAAATTTTGCTGCGAGAAGAAGTCTCGCGTGCGTGTGGGCGAGTGACGGAGCGTCGACATAAACCAGAGGAAGAAAAGAAACCAAATCAGAGTGAGTTTAGATTTAGGATTTACTGTAGTGAACTGATCTGGTAACTGTAGCGAATCGAATCGGGTACTGTAGCAAACCAGGTTTAATGGATTTTAAGATTTGAATGGTTGTGATTGATCCTAACAATTAGGGTTTAATGTCAACCATTCATTCCTTTTGATATCATATCTTATACTG
>NW_027431674.1:0-10404 GCF_044706935.1 Curcuma longa
CATGAGACATGACCTTAAGCTGGAGTGTGCCTAATGACAGGCACGACCGTGCCTTTGTGACACGACCCAACTTTATTGACCTCTGGTTTAAAAAAAAATTCTGCAAAAACAAGAAAACTTATTAGTAACCTATTGAAACAAACAAAAACTATGAAGATATGTACATGTATGAAAATAACGAAAGAAAACTAAACAAAAATCCTTAGGTTGCCTTCCAAGAAGCGCTTGTTTAAGGCCTTTAGCTCGACCCCTTATTCATTAATGTACAGGGTTCATTGGTTGTACTCTCGCAACCTTTCCCTGTGAGGAACTTTATATTTTTGGGTTTTTGTATAACGCTTCCTTATTTGCTCGACCGGTGCGGGCTCCTTCGTTGGCAGAATTATTTGGTACTTTGAATTCTTCTTCCTCGGTTGGATGTCTTCCAACCGGCAACAACGGGGCTTCTCTAGCAAATATGCATTTGAGTCTGGGGAGAGGTTGAAGTCAACTTTCTTATCACTGAATATACACCACTCTATGATCACATTGTGGCCACCTGACCTCATGCTATCTACCTATGTTTTTTGAAATCTTTATGCTGCCTTGAGCCATTGCACCAGTAAGACTAATTCGGATTGAAAAATAAAAGAAAAACTGCAATGTCCTTTCTTGTATGCATTGCTAAATATCTAGTGATTTTATCTAGAAATTGGTTTTCAATTGATGCATATAAATCAAAAATAGAAAACTGTTGCATGGAAGTTCATTTAAATTGTCAGATACACTGAATACTGATTGTTTACTGCAAGGATTGTTTGGTCAAATACCGTGATTGTATTTTTCTTAAGCTTGCTTCTTTTATTATAATGCACCATATATATATATATATATACTGAAATCAGTTCTTGGTTCCTTCCTGCTTCCCTAGTTTGTGATCTATGAAAAATTACAAAGGTTTAAGAATAACTGAATAGACTTCTGTCCTTCATCAAGTAATTGCCGATTGCTAGAGGTTTCTTTTGATACATTCTAAAAATTAATCTGGTTGCAGTGTTTTGTTCTCTTTGACATCATTTACTGAACCAAAGTATGTGTTTGCTATCTAGATAAATGTTTCAACTGCTGATGATGGACTTAATTTGTATGATTATGGTCATCGCTTTGAGCATATGCAACTTTTGTTGATCCTTCTTAGATCACTTCCATATGCATCCAGAGCATTCCAGGTTCGAGCGATTCAGGTAGTACACTCAAAAGTTCTGAATTGTTATTTCATTTTATATTATTGGTTGCATCTAAGATGCACTTTTTGCTTGACATATTTACTTAGTTTGGTTTCTTTTATATACTTATTCTATTGTTTTAGTTTTTATTACAACTGTCTATAGCATCATTGTTAGGTTCTTCTCTTACTGTAATATTTTTTGTCTTGACAATGAGGTGTCCCCATAGTATATTGAAAACCCTAAAATATTGGTCTATTCTTTAGTTATGATTGCTCAAACTTGGTCTATTTTTTAGTATGAATATTCTTATACTTAGTGCAGGTAGATATATATAACATTTGTAGAGTTTCCTGTGAACTTACACTATTTGACACTTCTACACATTGGATCACGTCATTTACCCTTTGTATTTAAATTATCTATTATTTAATCTACATGCATTCTTCACGCTCCAACTGAGCTCTTCTATTTATTGAGACATCCTCGTGCAGGCTATGTGACTATTTCCTGGAAACCCTAAACAATGCTCACAGCATGAACATCATCCACATTCATAAATGATTATTGCACAAGCACAATAACAATAGTAACACTGTGAAAATGGTAAATGTATCAACATCTACAATGAAGCATCTCTCATAATTATGTATAAAATAACAAGCGAGCAGCAAAACAATGAGAAGCCAAAGTGTTGTGCAAAATTTTAAGCTCAATAGTAATGCCTCAAAGCAACAACAATAATAGTTTTCCTAAGGACTTACTTATGGCCAATCAGGGGATGATAACAAGCTAAGGATTATTAATAACTCTAATAGGAGGCCCTCACATTATATAACAAAGAATAAGAAAACAAATTAATAAATGAAAAAAGTCATTGTATAAAACTCTCTATCATTGGGTGGATCATCTTAATCAGCCTAAAGGCCACCTTGGCAAAACCAATAAATTTTCTGTAGTATTTCTAGTCATATGATATCCTGTTAGGTATCATGTAATCATTACAGCCTACAACATCTCTAACTTCATATAATGACACGTTAGGTATTCAGAAATACCCTGACCTCCACACACCTTATACCCTTGAAGTCAAATTATTCCTGTTTAGGCATGAGAGTCCTTAATCACCATGGTTCTCCTAATATCCTTGAAGTCATATTCCTAGTTAGGTATAAGAAGCTCTAATCACCATGGTTCTCATTATATCCTTGAAGTCACATGATGCTTTGGTTGGGCATTGACTATCTGAACCATCAATGTGTACCATAATATCCTTGAAGTCACATGATATCTTAGTAAACATCATTGGCCCGAAGGCTTGAGCTATTATGCACCTTGTCATCACCATGGTTCTCCTAATATCCTTGAAGTCAAATTATTCCTAGTTAGGTATAAGAAGCTCTAATCACCATGGTTCTCACTATATCCTTGAAGTCACATGGTGCTTTGGTTGGCCATTGACTATCTGAACCATCAATGTGTACCATAATATCCTTGAAGTCACATGATACCTCAGTAAACATCATTGGTCTGAAGGCTCAAGCTATTATGCATCTTGTCATCAATGCTTGTAAGGCACTATATAATCATCTGCCAAAAACCATTAGGCAAGTCCATGGTGCATGCAACACACTTTTCATACCCTAGTCAAACACTGATCACGTATGACAAGTACATAATAATCTACACTGTCAATATGATTCCTCTATGATTAGGTATGTCTACTTTATATGACATGCTAATATAGGTACAATTCAATATTATAATGTTATTGCCTAATTATGCATCATCAAGATAATAATGATATTTTTATTAATGCATCGGGAAACGAGAATGGTAACTCATTAACATACTTCTAGTAAAAAAAAAAGGGTGCATGATAATAAAATAAACATACAACCATGGTTGTTAAAATGTTATTGTTTCTCTCTCTCTCTCTCTCGTCTAAAATTTTCTTGTCGCTCTTTGAGATGATTGATTTTTTTTTTTGGTAAAGGTAGAATCAACATATGCCAGTACCAATTTAACTTGGGCAATCAATATTGGTGGATTTTGAAATCTATGATTCCTTTGGAAGAATAGATTGACATTATTTTACCAAGTTATTGATTTATGATTTTGAGTGAAAAGTTAGAAATGTTATTATATTTATGCTTCATGGTGTTTTATTATAAGTTTAGTTGAGAGGAAAATTTGTATCTGGGTATATCAAAAGGAAATTTAATCCACATATTTATACACATTGGTAACTGACTAATCCCCATAAAGACTAGATAAAATAAAAGACATGGTAAACAAAACCTCTTGTTCGTAGTACTTGGTAATTAAACTTATTGTTTCTAACACTCCCTATCAAGGATTAAAATACCGAGCCGTATCGCGCGATACGGATGAAATTTTTCATTCCGCTGCGGTATCGGCACCGGCACCGCATCGGCACCACGGTTCCGGCATGAAAACGCTGCCGGAGGCGTCGCTTGTGCGCGGCGACGCCTCTGGAGGCATCGCCTGTGCGCGGTGACGCCTCCGGAGGCATCGCCTGTGCGTGGCGACGCCTCCGGAGGCATCGCCCGTGCGTGGCGACGCCTCCGGAGGCGTTGCCCGGGCCCCGCGACGCCATCGGAGGCGATGCCCGGGCCCCGCGACGCCGCCGGAGGTGGCGCGCGGGGCCGGGAGTGGCCTCTGCACGCGGCCCGCGCGCGGGCAGCGCGATTGCGCGATCGATTTTGATTTTTTTTTAACTTAGGGTTTAATTATGGTTTAATAATCAACTCCTAGCTATAGTTCGGGATAATTTAAATAAGCTTTAATAAAATTCATAAAATTAATTTATATTTTTTAAAAAATATTTTATTTTTTATTTTTAAATATTTATATTAAATTTTTTATTTTAGTTAATATATTATATATTTTAAAAATATCGAAACTATACCGGTATGGTACAATACGGTTCCAAACTGTATCGTTCCGGTCCGGGACCGAAACTCCGGCACGGTTCGATATTTTAAACCTTGCTCCCTATCAACCTAGAGCATAAATATCTATTATACCTAGCTTGCTACATAGAGACAAACAATGTGGAAAGAGGTTTGATAAAATTACCAACTATTAGTAAGAAGTGTAGGATGTGTTGATCTTCTTAGACATTACTGCATCAAGAATGAAGTAACAATCAATTTCAATATGTTTTGTCCGCTCATGGAACATCGGATTGTTGACTGCGATGTAGATAATCTGCTTTATTGTCGCAAAGCACATTCATTATTTCTGTAATATTAAAGTCAAGACATCATCTTGTACATGGTATGTGCTTTATATATATATTTTGGGCACTAGTTGGGCTACGACATTTTGCTTCTTGCTTTCCTAGTTACAAGGTGGTATCGACATGTGCAAAATCCTAAGGTGGATCTTCTGTCAACGTTTGATCAATAATAATCAATATCTTAGGAACACCAATATTTAGAGGTTCATGCTTTTTGTAGAGTAAACCTTTTTTCAAAGATTCTTTAATATATTTAACGGTTCTTAATATTTCTTCCTAATTATGCTTCTTGGTTGCTGTATAAACTGACTCTCTTGCCCAACTACAAATGATATATGTGACCTAATAACTATAAAAGTGTAAGAGAGATGACTTTTACTTGTTAATCTTTAATCACGAGAGATATCTTTATAGTCATTAATCTTTAACCATAGATTATGTGATTATTGATGATTGAAATTTTTGCTTGTTTGCAACCTAGCATGCCAAGGTCTTGCAAGAGATCAGTTGTATATTTCCTCTAGGACAACAATGCTTCTTAAGAGTTGTAGGTAACTTCTAGTTTAAGGAAATAATGCAGTTATCTTAAACCTGTAATAACAAATTTTGCTTCATCATAATTTTTGACTTCCATCATACCCTACACATCACTTCGTGTATAATTTTGTCATCAACATAAACTGCTATAATTACATTAATTATGGTGTTATATTGAAAAAAAAATTGAATTATGCTTTGCTACACTCAAGACCAACTCTCATAAATTATTGAGAAAAATTCTTAAACCACATTTGAGAACTTTGTTTAAAATCATAGATCTCCATTTTTGACTACTGGTATCATGTCAGTATTTTGATGTACAACGTCGGTGATAAATTGAAGGTAGGAGGACGAAAGAGACAAAAAAGAAAAAGATAAGACGATTATATAATTAAGTCCAATGTTTGTTTTCCATTTGGAATGCAATGATTTTAACATTATTTTATATGGAGATAAACTAAAAAACAAAAAATAACAATATTATCTCAATTTTAACATGCCAAGGGGTATTGATTGTTGATATGAGATGATATTCGTACATATTATTGACAAAACAAAAAAAAATCAACATTATCTCAATTTTAGCATGCAAAGGGTATCGAGTGATACCATGAGATGATACTCTTCAACATTATTGATACAACACAGGAGAGGTGTCAAGTAGCATTGAATTTCAACAATTTATTTGAACAATAAGTTTCGATGATACATTTCTACTGTTCTATCTGGTACGATATGAGATTTCAAATCATATTAGAAATATTATGGTTTCTGCAATTTCGGGTAGATGTCGATTCTTACCTGCAACAATTCCATTTTGCTAAGTGTATGTGCATAAGTGGTTTGGTGAGTGACGCCTTGTGAAATATGAAAAATATTAGGACCTGATTGTACATATTCTTTGCATGTAAAATTTTGATAGAAGTGCAAAATCATTTTTTATTTTATATTAACTTTTTAAAGACAGAGCTTGAGAATAAGTTTTAAGCAAGGAAATCCATATTATACATGGGCAATCATCAACTAATTTTAAGAAATTATGATATTTATCAGACTTGAAGATTGTATTAAATCAAAAACTTATCTAAGATCATAACTTCTTTTTATAGATTCATAATGTGACTTATTCTTTATAAAACAATAAACTTTTCTAATAAAATCCTTAAAAACCTTACTAGACTTTTTTAAACGAGTTCATCCAAAAAACCTAAAAGACTATTATGAAAACTTTACAAATCATGTTTTCCCACACTTCCCTGTCAAGATGGTGAATAAATGTTTATTATTCCCAGTTTGGATATAATACTTTGAAATACAACTACTAAGTATATATGTAAGTTGTCCATGCGTAAATACTTAAGGGTACAAGTCATCCCACTCTCTAATTTCACTTTGATGAAGTGCCTGTCAGTTTCAATGTACTTTGTTCAATCATGTTGTCCCAATTTTGAACTATGTTAATCACTCACTTATTATCACAATAGATTCTCATTAGACCATACCACTTGATCTTCAAGTCTTCTAAGGTAAATAGTTCACACATACCTTGAGTTATTGCTTGGAATTCTACTTGTGCACAAGACTGTACCACTACATCATGTTTTTGGCTCATCCATGTCATGAGGTTACAACTAAGAAAGGTGCTATATATGGTGGTTGACTTCTTGTCAACCATCGACCCAACATAATTATGACCATATTTGCCTCTAGCACCAAACTTCTGTTTCTTTTTAATAAAATACATTTTCCTTTCCTTTGTTGATGTTCCTTTGAGATATTGTAATACATAATACTCCATAACCTATAACCTGCTGCAGATAAGTTTTTTTGTGATATGCATAAATTGACTAATCATACTTACTGCATATGCTATGCCTATATATGCTATGTTTGATCATGTATGAGACAAATAAATAAGGCTGCGTTTGGTTTGTGTTTTCCAGGGTGTTTTCTCATTTTCATTTTCCAGTTTTTTAGAAATAAGTGTTTGGTTTGTGTTTTCAATTTCATTTTCTGGAAAATGAAAATTTGTTTTCTAAGAAACTGGAAAACGATGAATCGTTTTCCATCCGGTTAGAGAATGGGAAAAGGCGGTAGAAAATAGAAAATGCGGTATTTTTCCCCCAAAATCGCGACCTTCCCCAAAATCGCGGACTTTCTCCCGCCGCTGCTCTGCGTGCTCTCCTCTTCCTCTTCCTCCTCCCCGCTGTGCGCTCCTCCTCCGGCGTGCGGCTCCTCCTCTTCCTCTCCCGTCGCACCTGCCGCGTGCTCGTAGCCGTGCGGTACTCTCGCTGCTGTGCGCTCCTCCTCCGGCGCGGCTCCTCCTCTGCTTCTCCTCTCCTCTTCCTCCTCTCCCCTGCTGTGCGCTCCTCCTCCGGCGCGGCTCCTCCTCTTCCTCTCCCGCCGCACGCTCCTGCCGCGTGCTCCTCCTCTCCTCTTCCTCCTCCCCACCGTGTACTCCTCCCCTCTCCTCTTCCTCCTCCGACGCGGCATCTGCCGATCCTGCCCGAGCTACTCCGTGCACTCCTAGCCGCGTGAACAATCGAAGAAAACCCTAGTTTACTTTCCAGTTCCATATTAACAAACCAAACGCATTTTCCAGTTTTCCTTTTCTAAAAAATAGAAAACAACATATCATACTAAACACATTTTCTGTTTTCTGAAAACTAGATCAGAAAATAGAAGCTGGAAATAGAAAATGGAAAACAGAAAATGGAAAACATTTTCCAAACCAAACGCCCCTAGTTTTTCTATTAGACATTGATACATTCCCTAATCTATTGCGATACCTTCCTATGCTATTTTAAGTGAGATTTGGGTCTACTTGAGTACTTGCTAGATTGTATGCTGTCTTAGCTGTTTCTTTAAGAAGATCTATAATATACTTCTACTGAGAGATAAAATTGCCTTGCTTAGAATGAGCCACCTCAATCCGAATGAGCCATCACAATCCTAAGCAAGTATTTCAACCTTCCTAATACTTTGATTTAAAACGCCTTTGTCAAACAATGACTTAGAAGCTGCTTCCTTATCATCATTTAATTTTATTATTATGTCATCAACATATAATATACCCTTCCTCGGGAGGCGGGAGCTTTGTGCACTGGGATGCCTTTTATCATCAACATACATTAAGAGTGCTATGACTCGTCTCCCGAATAATAATGTTTAATAAACAACATATGGTTCCCTTGGATTTGTCTATATCCAGTGGCAATCATAACTCTCACAAATTTACCAAACCATGCTCGTGGTGATTGCTTAAATCCACATAAGGCTTTCTTCAACTTACAATATGAGCGCCTAAATTGTTTCCATATCCTAAATATGAGCGCCCAAATTATTTCCATATCCTAGTGGGTCTTACGTATTAATTTTTTCCTCTAGTTCTCTGTGCAGAAAAGCCTTTTTGACATAAAACTATTGTAACTCCTAATTGTAATTAGTTGCCAGTGATAATAGAATTGTGACACTATTCATTTTTGCAATTGGAATAAAAGGTCTGTAGACAATGAATTGCATAGAATTAAGTATAGCCTTTGGCTACGAGCCTTAGATGACCAATAGATGATCTTTATAGATCCATCTTCTCTTTATTTCACTGTTTAAACCATTTACTCCTTGTTAGTTTCTTTTCTTCTAACTTTGATCTTCTCTAATGCTTGCATTTCTTTATTCATGGCTTGTTTTCATTTCATATTGGATAATGCCTTAGATGAGGTGGTAGGGATGACAATGGTGTTCCAGTCAACCAAGAAGATTTTATGTGATGTGAGGAAATTTGCATGATGATATAAAGATCACATCTTCATCTTCTTCTTCCAGTATGCCTTGTCAAGTTCCACATTTTTAATGATAGAGTTAAGCTTTTCATACACAGGAGGTGAGGTTTAGGTAGGATTTGACACAGATTCAGACATAAGATTTGCTATGGACTTGATATTGACATAGACATTGGAGATATTAATAGGTCAAGTAAGAAATCACCGTCCTTATCTTCTAGTATATAATTCTTCCCCTGAAGATAAGGTGTCATGCAGTAGAGGCTTGTTCATTGAGAATAATGCCCACCAACATATAGAACATCTTTTGATAGAGGATGATAACACTTGCACCCTTTTTGAGTTGAGTAATAATAAGATTATTTGTAGTGTGTATGTTTAGATAGAATATTGATAGAATTTCCATTGGATTCTTGAAATCCAAGATTTTGGAAGGCAAAATTTATACGATAAACGACTGTAAGAATTTGTTCCATAAAAAGATTTAGGCAAATTATTTGGAATAAAAGGGCTTGGGTTGATGGTAAGAGATGACCATTTTTCCTTTAGTAATTCTGTTTTGTTGTGGTGTATTGACACAAGATGATTAATGTACTATCCCTTCTTTTTTGAAATTAAGAACTTTGGACTTGGTTGAAATAATCCTACCATTATCTGTTCTAAACCTTTTGATATTGGCCCTACATTACTACATCAGATTTATGTTTACATAAACAAATCCAAGTAACATGATCTTTAATGAATGACACAAACCATTTTATCCAATAAAGATTAGTAGTAGGGACCCATATATCATTGTGGACCAGATAAATGGAAAAATAGCTTCTTTTATCACTTATTGGAAAAGAGATACGTTTATGTTTAGCAAGTTCACACATTTCACAATTGAAACTCCAACATTTATATTTTGGAATCAAGATTGAAATAAAATTTTAATTGTTCTAAATCATGAATGTACAAGATGGTGGTAGTGAAAGCAAATCTTATCATTATTTGACGAATAAAGTCTTAAAAAGATAGTAGGGTCCATCGGGTTCTTTAGCATGTCTACTCATCTTCCTCAAATCTTTGTCATGATATACATAATAACCATGATGAAAAATTACATTGCACATAAATCTCGGGTAAGCTTTTGGATAGAAGATAAGATACGTGGATCTTCTAGGACATGAAGAACATTTCAAGGTTAATGATGAGGTTATTTTAACATCTCCTACACCTGTAGTACTCAAAGCACCATCGGTTGTGACTTTTTTCTTATTGTATGGAGAGTACATGAAAAAAATCGCTTGGTGAATGGGTCATATAATCGGTAGCTCCTGAATCCACCCCACGATCCATGAGTTTAAAAAATTATATTTGAGGTATTTAATCTAATAACAGATGAAAACATACCTGAGTACACTAATGAACTAGCACTTGGAAGTTTGTTAAGGATACCAATAAGAGATCTCAGCCTATCGATTTCTTCTTGGTTGAGCCTACTCAACTCCTTTGTTGTTGCTTTATTTTGTTGTTTATTCGTCGTGTGTTTTTGACAATTGATCCTTTTTTGTTCTCCTTTATGTATAAACTCTTGGTTGGGTGGTTGCCTTGAAGCTTCCAACACCAT
>NW_027431675.1:0-8755 GCF_044706935.1 Curcuma longa
TTTCAACTTTTGGTAACTTATCAAAATGATAAGTTTTGACTGTTTCACTCAGCACTATATAAGATTTCAAACCATGTGTATATTTAGGTCCCTAACACTTCCCCTCAAATTGGCTTATTCAATTTGTTGCATATATACTCAATTATATGATAGATCTTTAAGTGTTTGGTCCATGAATTTGTTAACTAATAACTAAAGTTGCCAAATTTTGTAGCAAATATTGTACTTTTCCTCTCATAAGGTGACAATTAATATATGTGGTTTGTTCCTCATGAAATACTAGATTAGGGGCTATGTACATAAAAACTTGATTGTCATATATTCATTGTACAACTACATGATATGTTAAAGGCCTTCGTGAGAATATCTTCAAATGGTTTGTTAAAGGACAGTTTACCCTCCTTCTTTTGCACAATATAATCATCCTGTCATGCATCAAAATACAATAACTTTAAATACATACATATATCATATATGTACAAATTAAACAATCAATTTATGTCTAATTTTTTCTTACAATCTGATCCACTGTTTGCTTCAACGCATCGCCGACAAACTCCCCTTCTTTATTGATTCGTCCTCTCTTCCAGAGAATGGCTCTGTTTATCTCTTCGTCATCACATAAGTCACTGGACTGCAAGCAAAAGACCACACGCACGCAGTCAATTCAGATCCCTTTTGGCTTATGAATGTGAATAAGCAAATCTCCAAAGACCTGGGTGTTGATGCATTAAAACGTTACATGGTATCTTGGTCGACCACGTGGTCGACCAAAGATTCTTGATCGACCAATGGTCGACCAAGAATCCTTGGTCGACCACCTGGTCGATCAAGGATTCTTGATCGACCAATGGTCGACCAAGGATTCTTGATCGACCCGTGATCGATCAGATTTTGTTGAGATTTTGTTGAGGTTTTGTTGAGGTTTTGGTGTATTTAATGTCCACCATATGCTTCAACACCAACTTCCCATAATTCTTTTAAATCATCAATCAAAGGCGCCAAGTACACATCAATGTCATTTCTCGGCTGTTTAGGACCAGAAATCAACAACGTCAGCATCATATATTTTCTCTTTATACACAACCATGGCGGAAGATCGGATTAATCCCATCAGCTGCTATGGCCAATCTTAGATTTCTCTTCTCAGAAGCAAAATCTGGCCAATTATGATCCACAAGTCTCCAACAAGGTGCATCAGCTGGATGTCGCATATAGGCATCACATACTCTTTTATCAGCATGCCAAGTTAACTCCTTAGATATTTCCTTACTCCGAAACATTCTTTGAAATCTAGGAATAGGAGGAAAGTACCATAAAATCTTTGCAGGGACTCCTTCAATTATCCTTGAATTCTTGGCCAACTTCCACCTTGACATCCCACAAGTAGGACAATGGGTAAAATCCTCATACTCCTTCCAGTATAGGACACAATCATTAGGGCAAGCATGTATTTTCTTATAAGTCATCCCCATTGCACATAAGCTTTTCTTTGCATCATATAAAGATAAAGGCAATTCATTGCTAGCAGGAAGCATTTCTCCAAACAAGATAAGTAGGTCAGTAAAACTATTATCACTCCAGCTGTATTTCGCCTTCAAGTTATATAACTGCACAATTGCAGATAACTTTGTAAATTTTGTACACCCAGGATACAGAGGTTTTTCAGCATCCTCAAGTAATTTTATAAATTGATCTGGATTCTGCGAACTTTCATATGCAGCGTGTACCATATCTACAGGTTCATCAGCAGCAAAATAGTTTTCACATTCTCCATATGCATCTTTCTCTTTCTTTAAATCCCCTAATATAGAGTCTTCCCCATGCCATATCCATTTTTTGTATGTTAAGTCTATACCATTGCAGTACACATGTGCCCTTATGCTGTTAATATTATTGTGATCTAGCAGCCACAGTAGCAGCCGACTACGACGAGTGTTGGGTAGTATAGGGAAGCTGAATGAATGACGATCCTGGCAGATGTTTTACTTGATGCACCTGTGCTACTGTCTTCTTGGTTCTGCATGGAAAGGAGGTGGTCAGAGTTGAGAGCTAATGTTGTGGATTGCTGCTTTTACTGATGGATCAAGTGGTGTGATGCCCTCAAGATAGTTGGTGGAAGCTGAGTGTTTGATAATGTTGCTCAATGGGGGTCACTTTTGCTACCAATGGATGGGTGCTCGATTGGTTTGCAAGCAGGAGATGCTCGCTGTGAACAATTGAATTGCAAGCAGGAGAAAGGACTGCCAGCATTTCACTAATGAAGATTTCATTTGAAAACTATGAGAACGACTTCAATACCATATTATGATGGGGAAATTATTAAGACTTGATATCCCAAGTGGTCTCTTCTACCTATATTTCTTATTCATCAATGAAAACTTACCCTTTATACTTGTACCATATGGAATCATTGGGATGAGAAAGGCTCAGGTATCACAACGACGAGAAAGGCTTAGATTTGATACTCTGGTACCTTTAATTACCTATGTTTATTATTCATCAATAATTATCCTTTACACCTTGTTATATAGTATATACAAGTAGGTCCTAGTAGTAGTATTTACAATTAGGTCTCTGGCACTCACAATCTCTTTTGTATATGTTACTCTAATAATAGATGTATAAATTAGTGTTTGAGTCTTTTTACATTACCCAAAACAAACATGCAGATAAGTTTTTGAATAGCAGATCATAATAAGCTTACGCTTTTTTTTTGAGCTTGTTTCTAACATGGTTAAGAGGCTTGTAAATTCAAGGTTAGCCAACTTTAAGAGGACAATCCTTTTTTTTTAAATCTGGTACACCAGTTTTCATGCTCCAATTTATGGAACTTCAGTTGAAATTCCTAAACAGAATGATGTAAATATGTCTTGATGTCTAATGCTTCAAATTTATTGGCTATTCATGTACACTCATTTTGTCTTTCATGTTATGAAGGTAATGATATTAGCAGTGGTACCAAGTTATATGGGATCTTCAGAAGCAAATTATGCCAAAAATCTTTTACGTGTCACAGTCCTCCTTCAATACATTCCACGACTAATTAGATTTATTCCATTGCTCGGCGAGCAGTCTGCAAGTGGTTTCATCTTTGAATCAACATGGGCAAACTTTGTCATTAATCTTCTTATGTTTATGTTGGCTGGGCAGGTAGTGTTCATGTTACCATGTTGTTGTTAGGTCTTGAATATTGATATTTTCAGGAATTTATAATTCTTTTTATAGGAAGCTGTCAACATTCCTTGTAAATATGATTTTATAATTTTTCTCTTTATTTTCGTAGACTGATAATTTTATCTTGAGATTTTATGATGAATTGTGCTATGCTAGTCCTGCTCCAACTTCATATTAATACCTACTTAATGATATTTTATGCTTTCCATCAAAAGCAAGCCTTGCACTTTTAATATGGATTTATGGGAAATATCAGAAAGTGATAAAATTACATTGTTTCAGGAACATTATGACAAATTTGACGTAGTGATAATTTCAAAATAGATTATGCATTTTAGAAAATGGAGGAGTATTGTTAGGTATAAAACTAAATTGATTGCTAGCGGGTCTTATTTTTAAGACTTCTTTGAAGGAATTTTGACTTGTAGATAAAAGTTGATTGTGAAATAATAATCTTCAATTTATTACTTTTTCTAGTTTTAGAAAACAATTAAGTGATTTATGTCCAATAATTTGTGCAAATTGACAATTACATAAATGGGTTCTAGGTAGAATTTCTCAAAGGAACCAATTTAATAGTAAATACTTATATTGCAATCGTTGTTCACTTGTTATAAAAAAGTGATACTTTTATCATTTAGAAGCTTGTTTAATTTTTGCATATTGCCATCTCAAAAACAAACTACTATTTCATTTATCTACTTTTCCAACATGATCTTCTTCAGAAATTTTAGATTGTTAAAATATCATCCAGAAATCGTAAAAACAAACAATGTTGGCATTGCAGATGTGGATTGCAAAGGCAGAGTACGATGAGTCTGGTCCATCGATTGTGCACAGGAAATGCTTCTAAACCACCTTCCTATCAACTACCAAAATGAGAGGTCTGCTTAATGGCGATCTGCAATTTTGTGCTGTTTTTGTGTAATTCGATCGATTCCCAGTGGTTAATTAATTGGATAATATTATTTCAATAATCCTGAGTTAAACATTATTATTATTTTGAGGAATTAACTTGTAATCTTATTATTTTCTGCTCTATATATATTTTGTAATGTGCTACTGGAAATAAATGTATTCAAATTTTCTTCTATATATTGTTTATTGGTTGAAGAAATGCAATTTCATTAATTATCTTTTTGAAGTAATGTTTCATTAATTATATTCCACCACAAATAAATATAATAGTAATTTATTACATAAAAAAAGGTTTTAATTGCCTAAAAATATTCACCAACGACTGCGCGAGACCACGTGCCCAAAGTAAGGACGCTGACCGAGTTAACAATATGCCGTTCTTTTTCTTTTCTTACTTTTTTTTATTAAAAAATCCCAAAATAAATATATTATTTTGATAAAATATAAAGTAAATTATAATATTTATTGAATATTGGATAAAATTAAATATTCTATATTGATGAAATTAAATGATTCTTTTATAAAAAAGTTACCGGAAGATGTTTTCATAGAAATCATCTTCAAAGTCATACCATGTCTTTTAAAAAGATTGTAGTCAACGTAATCCCGTGTTACTATTTTCTAAAAATGTCCTGTAAATTTCATGATTATCAAAATTCATCTTCGGAGGTCAGTTTAATAAAATATTTTGGAGTAGTTGGACAGAAATAGTATTTTAAGAGGCATTTTGAAAAAACTTTGGGGAGGGGATGGATATTTAGAAATGTACCTTCAGTTGGGTACTAAAATGAAATTTAGTAAAAATTAAAATGTAGAATATATAAACTCTTTGTCTCCCATGGGAGCTTCCTGAGTCCCTGCCCGCCTCAAGTCAATGGAGAGGTGCCTCCTTTGGTAGGAGACGCTCCGGAGTTTCACCTACGCTGATCCTCGATCCAATGTATTTGTACCCGCGGTGGGGCGATTGGTATCCTCACATCCTATGCTGCTAGGTCGCCGCGAGGTTTGTATCGTCTATCTAGTTAGTTACAAGGTCAAGGGTTTTCTGGATCTAAGACCGACTCTTCTCTATTCTACAATTGCAATAATGGCTCTATGGTATTCTTTCTTATTTATGTGGATGACATTTTAATTACCGGTAACAATCAAGAAGACATCACAACTTTATTACGTCTTCTCCATCAAGAATTTCCTATTCGGGATCTAGGCATTGCACGTTTTTTTCTTGGTATCGAACTTATCCCACACAAGGAAGGTTGTCTCCTCTCTCAGAGCAAGTATATTACTGGAATTCTTCAAAAATCTAAAATGGATGGAGCACGCCCAATATCAACACCAATCGCCATAGACAACTTCTCTACATCTTCTCCTGCTATGGCTGATCCCCAAGTTTATCGAAGCATTGTTGGAGCTTTACAATATGTCACGATCACACGCCCTGATATTACTTTTGCAGTAAATCGTGCTTGTCAATTCATGCATGCTCCCACAGAACAAAACTGGGAAGGAGTGAAAAGGATTCTTCGTTATCTCAAAGGAACTATTTTACATGGTCTTCTCTTATATCGTCAATCATTTCAAGACTTACATGCCTTTAGTGATGCGGATTGGGCAAGCTCTCCTGAGGATAGACGATCTACAAGTGGATATGCAATATTTCTTGGACGGAACCTTATCTCATGGAATTCGAAAAAGCAACCTACAGTATCTCGTTCAAGCACTGAGGCCGAATATAAAGTTATAGCCAACACAACATCTGAAATTATTTGGCTTCAATCGCTTCTTTCAGAACTTCATCTTGCATCAAATGTTCCACCAAAACTTTGGTGTGATAATATTGGAGCGACATATCTTACAGCAAATCCAGTTTTTCATGCTCGTACAAAACATGTGGAAATTGATTTTCATTTTGTTCGAGAACGTGTGGCAACTCGACAGTTAGCTGTCTCTTATATTTCTGCAGAAGATCAACTTGCTGATATCTTTACCAAGCCATTATCCAGACAACGTTTTACCAAATTGGCAAGCAAACTCAACGTCAAGGATCTCCCGTTGAATTTGTCGGGGGGTAAAGAAGGATTATCTCATACGACCGAGTCATAAAAGAATTATTCCCTATGGCCGTATAAAAAAATTATTAGAATATATCCTTTAAAATATTTGTTCCTTATTAATTGGTCTATTGACCGAGTCATGTAATGATACTATATATTACCCTATTAGTTCTAGGGTTTAATGGAACAATACAAGTTAATTATTCTTTGAAGACAGGTGGTGGCTCTATTATCCTTTAAAATATTATCTATGGCCGCCTTCCTCTTCTCAGAGCTCTGTCTTTTTTTTCTGAAGGTTAGCCGCTGCCGCTTCGTTCTACATCTTCTCGACGCTGAGGTTCACGGCAAGCTAAAAATTAATTGAGAATTAATCAAAACAGAAGTAAAAGAAGAAAATCAGTGGCGAGGGCAGGATCGAACTGTAGACCTTCAACAAACCAGTGGCCTCTTCTTCCAACCACAATCCTCAAGCTGTGATTCTTAAAAAGTTACTGCAACCAATTCTTTTTATCTGGAAGAGCCGACGCCCTTGCTGTCACCAGGACGCCTCGTTATTAGTAGACTGCTTTTGCTGCCGCCGCGAATCATCAGATAAATTCTTCCCTTATACTTTTATTTTATATAATGTCGGAATTTACATCCCCATCATCCACCACAGAAACAAGCCTAGCAACACATCTCTCTTCATTACCCATAAACGCCCTATCTTATTTACCAATTAAACTCAGCAATGATAATTACTTGCTTTGGAAGATGCAGTTTCTCTCACTATTGCGTGTCCATGATCTACTTGGAATTGTTGATGGCACCTCTCCTAAACCAAAAGAAGATGATCCAAATTTTCTTATCTGGAATAAAAAGGATCAACTAATTATGACATGGTTGATTTTGACGTTCAGTGAGTCGGTACTTCCTATGATTGTAGGGCTAGATAGCTCCTGTCAGATATGGAAAACTCTGGCTCGAACATTTGCTTCAAGCTCTCAAGCACGGGTTCTTCAACTTCACATGAAATTACAATCTGTGCAACGAGGAGATAAATCTATAAATGAATATATGCAAGCAATCAAGACCATCACCAATAATTTAGCTGCGATTGGACATCCAATTTCAGATGAAGATTTACTAATCCATGTTCTTGCAGGTTTGGGACCTCAATATGATAGCTTTATTCCGAGTGTGACTGCTCGGGTCGATCAAGTGTCCCTCGATACCCTTCATAGCATGTTATCCTCTCATGAAATACTCCTACAACTACAATCTCAGAGGATGCCGGATTCTCTCGCTCTTTCAGTTCACACGACTCGCCATATTGATGGTGCTAATCATCAACAAAACAACAAAATCAAGGTGGAAGAAATAGAGGGCGGGGACAAGACGAGGTCGAGGTCGAGGTCAAGGACGAGGTCGAGGGCGTTGCCAGATTTGTCTCAAAAATGGTCACTATGCTTCTCAATGTTATAGGCGATTGGATTCAAATTTTCCAGGAGGCCTTTCATCCTCAAATCCAAATCAAGCATCATCTTCAACTTCATTGTCTCAAGCAGGAGCTTTTTCTATTGCAAGCAATCCTTATGTATGCAAATTCTTCGATCTCCGGATGGCATCCAGATTCTGGAGCAACTCATCATGTCACACCAAATTTTGACAATCTTGCAGAAGCTTCCTCCAATCATGGTCCTGACACGGTACAAGTAGGCAATGGCTCAGGTTTGTAAATTGCTAATCTTGGAAACACATTCTTTCATTCATCTGGTCGACTCTTTCACATGCGCAATACTCTTCATGTTCCCTCCATCACTAAAAATTTACTTTCTGTTCGTCAATTTACTCTTGATAATAATGTGTTTTTTGAATTTCATCCTCATCATTGTCTTGTGAAGGATCCGACAACTGGAACCACCCTACTCAAAGGAGAAATTAGAGATGGTCTCTATTACCTTCAACCTACATCCACCAAAGTCCTCGTTGGAGAACGCACAAATATGTCCGCCTGGCATGCACGACTTGGTCATCCATCTTTACGTCTCGTTCAAAGTATCATTAATCGGTTTAACTTACCAACTTCTTTAGCTTCTTCATCACATTCTTGTGAAGCATGCATGAAAGCAAAAAGCCACAAATTATCATTTGTTCCTTCTTCTCATGTGTCTAGTTTTCCTTTAGAAATAATCCATTCTGATGTTTGGGGTCCTGCTCCTATTTTATCAAATCAAGGTTTTCTTTATTATGTGGTCTTTATTGATGACTTTAGTCACATGGGTTTTTCTTATGAAACATAAATCCGATCTTTTTGATATCTTTTTTCAATTTCAGAGACATGTCGAACGTTATTTTGGCCGTAAAATTCTCTCTCTCCACTCTGATTGGGTGGCGAATATCAAGCACTTCATCGTCATCTAAACTCTTCTGGCATCCTTCATCGAATTTCATGTCCTCACACTCCTGAACAAAATGGTTCCGTAGAGAGGAAACATCGTCATATAATCGAAACTGCTTTGGCTCTTCTTAATCATGCATCTGTACCTCTAAAATTTTGGGATGATGCAGTCCTAACTGCAGTTTATCTCATTAATCGTCTACCTAACCCATTGCTTCAACAGAAG
>NW_027431676.1:0-2651 GCF_044706935.1 Curcuma longa
ACCGACACTTTTCTTCTAATCACTACTACCATTAATTATCACATCATCAATCCATTAACTCCACAATTAATTTTGAATCAATTATCAACATAAACATATTTCCCTTTCCAATATTTGACTATTTTCTTAATTAGATTAATACTTTTTACGTCGGTAATTATTTCAGACACTCGGTTGTTTTCCTTCCGTCGAATTAAATGCTTAAATTGACATCGTCAGCGATTCAACTTCCGAGGAGTTTTCCCGGAATCGGAAGCAGATCCACCAGGCATACGCTGGATTGACGGTCCCACGGAAGCATCACAGCCTTTTCTCAGATGCCCGTCCCTGTGCTAGCATTGAACCAGCAAAACACGCGTGGACGCGTAGCTCACCAGCCTCTTCAGGGCTTGTTTGGCCCGTGCAGCCACAACGATTCCACTGCTGCCTGCTGCCTGCTGCTGCAGCGCGGTGCGTGGGATGAAGCTGTGGCCTTCAGTGCGGTGCAGGCTTTGCTTGCTTGGCGTTGATGAGTTGAGGGAGGGAGGGAGGGAGCGATCAGGATTCGGATCAGATATGAGCGATACGGCCGGATGAGCAGAGCAATAATTAAAGTGGCATCGATGCCCCGCACGTCACCTTGTTTGCTAGTTGTAGGGATTGTGTCAGAGTTTGCAGGCTTTGGGCAACTATTTCCCTTCCAGAAAATAATTATTCTAATCGTAACTTTACCAGGTAAAAGTTTAAAACAGACAGCACGTATTATTTTTTAAAATTTAAGAATATTTAAAAAATGTACTTTATTTTTATTTTTTACGTATTTAATTTTCATTTTTATTCCTGAGTCAGTAATTCACCTTTTTATATATAATCTTTTTCTCTTTCTTCTCTTTTACCTGTAATATTTTTTCTCTTTTCTCTTTCTTATTAAATTAAATTAAATTTTAATAAATAATATTCTAAATATATATATTTTTTAATTTTAAAACTTTAATAAAAATATAAAAGAAGATTAATAAAATATTAAAAATATTTTTTTATTTTTTAATATCTTCCATTTTTAATATCTCATTATAAAAGAATAAAAATATTAAATTAAATTAATAACAAGAATTGATTTTATTAATAAAAATAATATAAAAAAATTTACTTCAGTGTTAATTTTTAAAAATCACATCACAACTTAAATATCAACAACACTATGGTGTTGATTTTTAAAAATCAACATTACAGTAGTTGTTCTTCTCGCACACTATAGTGTTGGTTTTTGAAGATCAACATCACTGTAGTATTAGTCTTCAAAAACTAGCACTATAATATTCTGAAATCATTTTGAGCACTATTGAAAGGGCTTTAAAACATTAAATGATGATTTATTTGGACTCAGATTTATCTAGTAAACCCACAGGAGTTGGAATGTATTCAATCAAAACTCTCTAGGTCCATCAATGAGTTTTGACCGAAATCCATTGATGGACCTAAACAATTTAAATTTTTTAAATTTTACAATGAGATGGAAATATAAAGTGTATAGAAGGTAGATATGGTAAAAAATCTTAGTACTGAGTCTTTTACATGAAGTTATAGGTCAGTATCAATTGATACAAAATTTAAAATTTTCTATCTTTTGAGTAATATTGAAAATCCTTTACGATGATAACAAAGGACACATTTGGACTCCTAGGCACTGTAGAAACATATATGTGTTGGAATGATCCTAGTCAGAGCTCTCTAAGTCCATCAATAAGTTTTGACAGAAATTTATTGATGGACCTAAGAGGCTTGGGTTTTTGAAAATTTGCAATGAGATGGAAGATGTTAGTATGTAGAATGTATATATGGTGTAAAATCTTAGTCCTAAAATATGTAGGTGAAGTTATGATCGCATGCCAACTAATATAGACTATGGTGTTGGTTTTTTAAGACCCACACCACAATATTTGTTCTTCTCACACTGTGGTGTTAATTTTCAAAGATCAGCACCACTGTGGTGCTGATCTTTGAAAACCAACATCAAAGGATTTTGAAAATTTTAAATCATTTTAAGCACTACTGGGAAGACATTAAAACAGTAAACGAGAGTTTATTTGGACTCAAGTTCACCTAATAAATCTGATCAAAACTCTTTGAGTCTATCTATGGATTTTGATCGAAACCCATTGATGGATCTATGATACTTGAATTTTTGAAAACTTATAATGAGATGGAAGAGGTGAGTGTGTAGAAGAAAGATATGGTGATAAATCTTGATCCTAAGTCTCCTACATAAAGTTATAGGTCTATACCAATTGACATAGAGTTTGAAACTTTTTATACTTTTTGAGCAATGCTGGAAATCCTTTACGATGATAATGGAGGGCACCCTTGGAATCTCGGGCACTACAAAAACCTATAGGAGTTGGAATGGGTCCAATCATAACTCTCTAGGTCTACCAATGGATTTTAGTCAAAATTCATTGATAAACCTAGGGTATTTAAATTTCTAAAATTTTACCATGAGTTGGAAGATGTGAGTGTGTAGAAGGTATATATAGTATCCATATCTGATTCTGACATCCCTATGATAAGTTATGTGTATGTGTTAAATGCATACTTCGGGAGACAATAAGTTTTAACTCGAGTATCAGAACGAAACTCGTTAAGTGCTATACATTTATTACTAAGTGGAACCT
>NW_027431677.1:0-34327 GCF_044706935.1 Curcuma longa
TAGCACATTCTAGACTTCTAGTACATCTATAGTGTAGATCTGAATAGAGAAAACTCATGTTTCCAGTTTGCTATTTCAAGCAAAGGTCGAGCTGTTCTATTCACTTCCAATAAAACTTTAATCAGAGAAAATGTCCTATTCTTATTCTGTCATGCCCAACAAAGGATCAAGTTGTCCTATTCATCTTCAGTGATAACCAAAATAAAGTAAATATCTAACTTATTTTGCTATATCCAGCAAAGGGTTGACTATACTATCCATCTTTCTCTAAAACCCTCGAGGGTTTTCCTTTTCCTTTTCCTTTAGTCCATTCATGTTGTAATATGTGTTTTTTCATGGCAAAGCCCAGTCGAGAGATGATTCTCATTATTTCTCTTCACTTTCATTCTGCTTCATCATTTATCTCTTTATCATCTCTCCTTGATGTGCAAGTTGGTCTGACATTGAAGGGATCATCACTTGCATATTTCGTAAATTATTTCCTAAGCTTTGTTGAAGGGGAGCCTTCAGCAACGGTAAGGTTGCTGCCATGTGACCTAGAGGTCACGGGTTCAAATCCTGGAAACAGCCTCTTGCCAAAGGCAAGGTAAGGCTGCGTACAATGTATCCTTTCCCCGGACCCCGCATGGCGGGAGCTTCGTGCACCGGGCTGCCCTTTTTTTTTTATTTCCTAAGCTTTGTTGATCTAAGACCAAGGATAATTTGCTTTGTGCTTCATTAACTCCTTGTACCTTGTTTTTCTGGTGTGCAACTGTTATGTTTTCAAGAAGCAAGCTAGACATAGATAGTGTTTATGCTCCAACTTGAGGAAGCTGCCAAGGGTATTAGGTAGTTATTGGTGTATTAGGTTTATTTGCACGTTAGTATTTTAAATTTAGGGTGGGACCTATTTATACATACAGGGAGAAATGCCCCCTAGGTCAGTATCTCTCTACCTAGGTGCATCAGATGCTCAAAAGACAGTGAACAAGTATCGTAGAATCAACATGCACATATAATTTAGTTTGTGTTCCATTACATAGAACAAAGGTTAAATATTCAGTGAAGTAGTTTGTAAAATTAAAATGATCTATATTGGTAGTGATACCAGAATTCAAATCTTAATAAGCACATCTCAACTGTTATTATATAGATAGATGACAAATGGTTCAGAAAGCCAGAATGAGGTAGAACATACCATGTAAGACTTCATCCAAGCTTCCACCAGGTAAGAAATCATAAATTAACAACTTAGATGAAGGAGAATTGCAATATCCTCGAAGATTGACTAGATACCGATGCTTAATACTCCCTAAGATCTCGAGTTCTCTATCAAAAAACCGATCCAGCACTTCATTTGTCTTCATTATTCTTTTTAAAGCAAAAACATTTCCATCATCCATAGCAAGTTTGTAAACAGTTCCAAAGCCCCCAGAACCAATGATGTTTCCCTCGTTTAAGGTTTCTAGTCTTCTAAGTATATCTTTGGACGAGTAGGGTAAGTCCCCATGAAACATTACTATTGATGCACCTGAAACAGAGGATTAAGTCAGAGAGAAAGAAGGCACCCTATAGTTATCTCCAGTATGAACGACCTGTAAATGTTAAAACATTAATTGAAACAACTTAACATATACTGATACCTCCACTTATATCCATTGCTGGACCACTGACATCAACTTTACCAAATTTCTTGTAAAGGAAGCATCCCCAGAAACACATTAATGCCACTAACAACAAAGCTCCTACTGTTGCTACAGCACTTGTGACAAGCTTAGCTGAATTCTTCGTGCGCTTTATGTCACCTGCAAATTCCTCATGTGACAATGAACAGCGAATACAACTTAAACCAAAGAAAAAATTGCAATCAGAAACTCCGACGTCCCAAACAATCTGTAGCTTAAAATAAAGAATTAATCCTGGAGATATCACACGAGCCAACTAAGTGAAGACACAGGATCATATATTACTACTTATAATAGGCATGATATGGTCCAAGATCATACATATTAAAAGTCAAAACAGAATTATGCCAAAATGAATATACACAGAAAAAACATGGCTTACAGACTGTTTCTTTAACGTGAATAAAGAATGAACAAAAAGTAAATATAACTAGAACTTTCTTTAAATGGTGCATTGCAAAATCTAATGCAACAACATAGGGAAGTAGGCTTGCAACTGGTTTTTTAAATTGTACATGGTTTGGGTTAGATAAGTTCAATGATCCAAGTTTTTTCAATGACATTCTCTTCAGTAAAAGATGGAATCCGCCACCCCAGCAGCCCCACACAGTCCAACCAAACTTTATTTCTCTCGATCTGGGAATTTAATTCTCAAACTTGTTTTAAGTCCTTTGGAGAACTTGTAGTGCGTGTGACCCAATAGGTTCCTGATTATATTGGTCGCCCGTAATTAACCATTAATTACGGAACGATCATGAGTGACATCTAATAGTACATCATAACCCCTAATTAATCGGAAAATCAACGATTGTTTCCAGAACAATTTCTAAACTCTTCAACAGCTATAATAAAATGTATCTTGTTCCTTTCACCGTCTTATACCCACTTGGTTCAGGATATGGTCTTTATGTGTCAGTCCCTACTATGTTGACTCCGTCACACCTAGCCCAAACTTGTTTTCTTATCCTGTGGATTCAAGTTACTTATGCATGTGTCCAAGAATATCATACTCTTGATATATGATGTTTTGGCCAAAGACTTTCAGCAACAATCTTAACAAGCAGCCGTAGGGTATACATCTCTTTTTCAAGGAGCAATGAATCTTCTGTGGGTTATTCAAACACCTTCGGGCACTTCGACTTATACCCAATCATCTCAGATCCACACTTCCTCGGAGATGTTTATTTAAGATATCAAAGTATAAACCTTCATAACCAAGGTGACTTGAATACCACAAGTCAAAGGAAACTCGCACTTAAGCTGCACTGAAATCTTCATTGACATATGTATCGAACCATATGAAATCTCACGACAAGTAACTCCAATGAATTAGTTACCTTTAACTAGCATCCGCGTTTAACTCTTAACATCCAATGTTTCCGGCCAGTGAGATCGGTTGCTTGGTAAACCAAGAAATTTAAAATATGCTAGTCTCAACAGAATTGATGATGTTCATGCTCATCAATTCCTCGACTAGGGATAATTTCAATATTCATAATTGCACATATAGATGCTCACAAGTTGTAATTTGTACAAATTCTCTCATGTTATAAATTGTATTATGGACATTCGGTAAATGAGTTTAAAATCTAATCAAACACATAGAAAATATGCACTCAAATACTGAATTGCTATTTATTTAATAAATAGTATAACCGTAAGACGATTGTCTTAAGACACCTCTCAAATATAACAATTCTATAGCAGAAAATAAATCTTCTAAACTACTTGAGACCTCCAAGTTCCCATAGAATGAATCTATTGTGGATACCCATTAGGGTGTTATTGGTAAGACGTTTATGACACTTTGAAACATGTTCCAGTTTTACATGGTTTCCCTGATGCTTATCAATTTGTTAATGAACTCCTTGAATCTTACATAAAGTTTTACCACGCTCTCCCCTTTTTGCATATTGAGACTATTAATTTAAGCTCCCAAGAGGTCCCATTTTGACAATTACGCCTTCGTTATCCCTTTGTGTAGTTCCACTAGCCTCTCCCAAAATTCTTTTATGGACTCATATGTTCTAATTCCACTAATCTTCTTGACTTATATAATCCCATAAAGGGCAATCTAGTGCACGATGCTCCCGCCAATGCGGAGTCCTAGGGAAGGGTCTATTATACGCAACTTTATCCTGCTTTGTAAGAGGTGGTTGACCTCCAGGTCACATGGCAACAACTTTACCATCGCGCCAAAGCTCTCCTTCACTTATATAATTCCATAGCAAAAAATAAATCTTCTAAACTACATGACCTCAAGGTTCTTAAATAATGAATCTATCGTGGATACCCACTAGGTGCTCTTGGAAAGACATTTATGGCACTCTGAAGCATGTCCCAATTTTATAAGGTTTCCCTGATACTTATCAATTTGTTGACGAGTTCCTTGAATCTTACACACAGTTTTGCAATGCTCTCCAATTTTTACATTTGAAACTATTAATTTGAGCTCTTAAGAGGTCCCATTTTGCAAACTTTGCCTTCGATGTCCCTTCGTGTAGTTCCATTAGCTTCTCCCAAAATTTTTGTGCAGACTCATATGCCCTAATTCAATTAATCTAGTGTCATAATTAGCATCACATCGAAATTAGTTTTAAAAAATACCTTTGATTAACGTTTCCACAGAGATTTTTCCCTCAAACTTTGGCGGATGAATGTTCAATCGAATCATTGTTTGTTGCTTTCCGGATGGTTAGTCCAAATAAAAGTTTTCTAACTCTGATACCAATTGTTGAAATCGATGTGTATGGATGACTAGTATATTAGGAGGGGGTGTGAATAGCAATTTTCTTGCAATGGCAACACTCAAACAAAATACGCAGATTAAAATGGAGAAGAAAAATCAATGTTAAGGCACTGATGTACATAGTTTAGAACTCTTTCCTACTCCGTGGCTTATCATCCTTTGGTGAATCACTCCCGAAAACTCACTAACTTTTCTCCTTCTCGAACTTCTTTTGGAAGTGAATAAACCTCCTACAATCTTTCACTAGGAGTTATGATCGAGCTTAGAATGAGAGAGAGAAGTGTTTACGATTAAGCTCTAAAGATTACAAAGATATGTTGTGAACATTTTCTCTAAATGTATCCAATTGCTACCTTGTATAAGCCTTCATCATCTTCAATTGGATTTGACTATATTGTTGTGTTGACATCAATCAATCGACTGGATTCCATCATCAATCGATTGATACACTACAATCGTTAAGTCATCTGACTATTATCATGTATTAGCGGCTTATCCCTAATCAGTTAACTCAGTTACGAACAACTAGATCATCTTGGTCCAAATTCAACCTCTAACAGAAGCAGTGTTTATTGACTCATGCACTTGAATTGACTAAAGACACTCTTTATTCAACTCAATCATCAATTATAACCATTCTACCGATCGACTTTTCACCTAAACTAAGAGTTATTTCCCCCTACACACAATCTCTCAATTCTCAACTCTAAGAGTTTACAACTCCTTCACCACAAGGATGTCTCCCATCAAATTTTTCATCCCTCGGATGCATCTGAGTCCTCGACTCACTCCATATGTCATCCCTCACACTCCACATACATAGTTTGCCTCCACCATAGCTGCAACCAATGCTTCTTGTCTTGTGGTCCCACAGATGTCTCATTTCATCATTCTTCAATCTTTTTAAACCTTAAGCCATTGTATAATCATCAACCTTGGCCATACCAAGTTGTCTCTATGAATATGCTCCAAGTTTTACACAGTACAAAACACATATCAAATCCTGACAAATTCTTTATTAAACATCAAAATCTATAATAAGTCTCAATCACTTAGGATCTGCTTGCACGAACAATAAATATAATATTTCTTACTCAATGGATTGTAAGTTGTTCACCCTTTATTTGTCATATAATATATATATTGATTTCTAGATAAAAAAAGTTAGAAAAATTCAAGAGTATAAAAGAGGAAATATGAAAAAACACTGAAACTACATAAAGCAATCAAAGAGCCAAAGTGTGAGACAGATTAATGAGCTTAAAATTGTGGAATAATGATAATGATAACAATTTTGAATATTAATGCTCTTTGGATTCATTTAAAAATATGTGATCCTTTGGTTTTATGTTCACATTGTGGAGTTTTTGGCCTCTATTTTGCATGGTACTTGTGGTATCTTTTTAGAGGAAACTTAGTTTAATTACTTTTATATATTGTATTTCACTCGAACATTATTATAGTTCAAGTGCAGAGAATGAAGTTTGCCTTTCGATGACTCTGGCTTGTGCAAGGCATGACACAATTTCTTTATGATAATCCTCATTGAACCAGAAGGATAAAAAACCAGTGGTGAGAGGTAAGGAGGGAATCAAGGAATCAAACATTTTAAATTGAGAGTGCTAGAGGATCCACCAAACAAGGTTCTAGGAGCATTATCACAAATTTTAGGGGTATTATCCAGGCAAGAAATTTTGTTGGCTCCATTTCTGCAAAGATGTATTATGGAAACCATTTCTCAAAATATTTTGTGTATATGCAACATGCTAACATCCAGAAACCAAGGGAAATATTCAAGTCTAGATGATCTTCGGCAAATTAGATTGGCAATAAGTTCAGGCTCCACAATAGATTTGATGCATCCTACAGCCTGGTTCCACAGCTGCATGGGATTTATTCTTAAAACTATTGTTCAAGACATTTTTAGTATACTATGCAAAAAGGTACATCCAAATGGTAATTATTGGAGTCTAGATGATGATCTTTGATCAATTAGATTGCCAATATGTTTAGGCTCCATAATAAATTTCATGCCCCCAACAGCCACAACAATCATCAATCTATTGTGGAGCAACTAATTTCACTCTCAAAGTTGAGATATATACAGAAATGACAGATTGCTTTTGATAATAACCTCAAGCTGTACTTCAAATTACTAATAAATTTAAACACAAAAGAAAGTCATAGATAGCTATGTGTTTTTAAGCTACCTGAATAGATAAGTTGAGAATTTCCTGAGGGCGATGGAATCTCATCCTTGCAGTTAATATCAATTTGCTTACCACACAAACCACGGTTTCCAACAAAGCTGCAGAATACCATTGATATCAGAAAGATAAAGCATGTTTTTTGCAAGAGTAGCCATCATTGTTAATAAGCTAATTTCCATATTTCCCCTTCTAATCTATATGGGAAGCAATTGAATCTCATATACCACCCTGTACTAGACTCCTGAGCAAGTAAAGTACTAATGGTGCTGTACAATATATCACTGAAGAAACTAAAAAATTTGTTTAACTTGTTAAACATAGTATTACAATCTCATTCACTCTTTGCTATTGAGACTAATCATAAAATATTCTGTAAGTTATTTTCCTATAACTCACTAGAAGCACAGACAACAAGAAAGATGCAGATAAAGATGTAGTTCAAGAATCTATTAAACCCCAAACATACAACCCAAGCATTGTCAAACTAATCCTCCTTGCTGATATGAATGAGTTCAGTCATTTGTTCTCCCAAACTAATGTGAGATTAATTTCTAAGCTTCATCATATTCTGAAAGTAGTATCTGTTGTTCAAGAATAATGGAATTAGTTTTCCAAATGTTTTGTACTTAAATTGCAACCAATCTTAGCAATTAATTTTGCCAAATCCAAATTAGAGAGGTTGCCTACAAATGCATTAGGCTGCACATTTCCAAGTAGAATTGCCAGCCCCCAATAAAGAATTATAATTAAATAATTTATAGAGCTCTTGAGCCACAAATTGAACAGTTTGTGTGTTTCATTGTCCTTCACAAAGAGTCATCCGAGAAACTTCAGAGATCCCTTTCACCCTGAGAGTGTTGCATTGTGAGGGTCAAGATATAAGCTACATAAACAAAAACAAGATGTACAGATTAGTCATTCCAAAAGGAAAACCCAAGAACTAGGGATAATCCTAGTTTTGATCAGTGAATCAATGTAGTTTAGTTTCTTCTTCCATACATGTCACTTGCTCTAATAATTTTCCTACTTTAATTTTCCAGTGAATTTTGTCCATTTTGACCTGAGTCCTGTGCAATTAGGAACATCTTTAAAAAATAATTAATACAGTTCACCACATAACTTAAGTCAGTGTCGTGTATCATCCAAGGTTTAAAATATCGAGCCGTGCCGAAGTTTCGGTCCCGGACCGGAACGATACAGTTTCGGTACCGTATCGTACCGTGCCGGTATAGTTTCGGTATTTTTAAAATATAAAATATATTAATTAAAATTTAAAAGTTAATATAAATATTTAAAAATAAAAAATAAATTTTTTGATAATTTTATAGGATTTAATAAAGCCTATTTAAATTATCTCAAATTATAATTTTGAACTATAGCTAGGAATTGATTATTAAAATCCAATTAATACCTAAGTTAAAAAAAAAAAGGAAAAATGATCACGACGCGGTGCGGGCGGCTGCGCGGAGTGTCGCAGGGCCCCGGCGGCATCGCCGGCCCCGGGCGGCGCCTCCGTCGGCGTCGCCGGCCCCGGGCGGAGCCTCCGGCGGCGTCGCCGGCCCCAACTTTTCCCCGATCTCGGCACGCGCGGGCGAGATCGCGACCCTCCGGACGCGGCCGTGTGTTCTCGCGACCCCTCCGGCGCCGCCGCCGGGGTCGCACGACCACTCCGGCGCGGTCGCCGGAGTCGCGCGACTCTGGCAGCTGGGATGGGCTGGTGCCGGGCCGTGCCGATGCCGGTCGGCGGGCGGAACGAAAAGTTTCGCCCGTTTCGACCGGCTTGGCACGAGATTTTAAACCCTGGTATCATCAATACAAATGTGATTGCATGTTACTCTAATGTCCAATTAGCTAGCTTAAGTGAAGTTGGACCTAGTTATTAGTTCTAACTTATTTTAAATAGGTAACCTTATTTAATACCTAAGTAAATGCTAATGCAAACTTAAAGAATCAACAAAAAGAAACAATGGAAGACATCTTGATTGAAAAAGTTCAATAAATTTAAAAGACTAGTAAAATTTTATTTTTCATAAGAAGAAAGATTGACACTTGGATCGTACATAGTGGGAGATTTACATGTAAAATGTTCAAAATCTGAATCAGCCCGATAAATCAATTGCAACTTGATACAAACAGAGAGTAACGAATTTGATGATTAGAATTCAATTGTAATTATTTTAAAACGAACTTTTGAACTTGTACAATGATCATATATTTTTCTTATTTGTAACTATTCGAAATTTAGATATTATTTGTATTAGATATCGATGATCACTAACTATATTTATTAAGCTCTCAGAAATTATCCAAATTATATTTTTCAAAGGTTTGAAAGCTTGTATCGTATCAACAATGCAGTTGAAATTTATTGTTCAAATAAATTACTAAATCCATCATTGATCAGAGCTCCTTCGTTGCATGTGCAACCATACTGATGGCCATCGTGTTGTGTCAATACTCAGCACACCATCACACGTTAAGATAAATTCAAATAATTTTTGTTATTTTTTGTAGATTATTTCTCTAAATTTCTAATTCAATTTAATTGATTAGCTAATTTCCATTTTATAAGTAACAAAGTTAAATGTAATGAAATTGGATTAAAATTTAATTCATCTCAAAACATATTAAAATAAAAATAAGAATCATTTTTTATTTAATTACAAACTGATATAGTGTTATTAAAAATTGAAAATCTAAATTTATCTCATCAAATATTGAAGTAAGAATGAGTAAAATTATTCTAATTCAATTATTAATTGATGTTATCCTTATCAAAGTAGAGGATTAAATGAGTAAAATTCATCTAAATTTATCTCCCCATGCATTAATACATACCAAACCATGTATCTATACTACATACTAGACCATGTATGTTCTTAGCAAAATGTAAGAATCATCTACTTGGGAATAGTATGATGATGCTTCATGTGTACACATTCTAAATAATATCAGAGAGAATAAAATTCGCACCTCATAGTATCACTTAATTTTGTCCCTTTTTATACTTGATGGTAAAATTCTTTCCTTAAAAAAATGCACAAATGAAAGTGATAGCAAGATGTATCTTTATTCTCAACAAATTACCTTCTCTTTAACATTGAGAATCTTTAATTGTTTATGCTTATATTCTTAGCCCTACACATGACAAGCTGAGCGCTGGATCAGTTAGCTATATTTCTTTGTTCTTATATCCCAACCACTATCGCATACATTGAGATTAAACCATATTTCTTGTAGTCTTTGCCATCATCTCTTAAAACCATAACACTTTCCCAAACCCTATTCACCTTTGCATATCCACCACTTCATTAGAAGAATATCATCGACTTGAGAAGATAGCTTCCTTAGATTTTCAACATCTATTATCAACTATAGCTCTCAGAATTAGTACCGGTATTAGCATAAGGCAATCTAAAAAACATAATATTGGTTGTGTCAAATTAATCTATAAGATCAGACAAAAAATAATGTTTATAACTTATCCATGTAACAATGACAGATAACTTCTTAATAATGACCACTTGTACACCCACAACATGTACATACCACATCTATGGAATCCCACCACCCACAACATACAACTTGCATATATTTCTAAAATCTAATACTTGGGCTCTTCATACCCCCTAATGCTATTATTTGGCACCAACACTTCTAACACCAACATTCTGAGTTATTGATCACATGTAGGGATCTGTAGAAACAATCAGACATGCGAATATTTGTACCCAATTCTGAATAACAAATCTTTTAAATTATGCACTCAATCTCAAGAATGAGTATCTGACATGGATATAGTTCCAAGTTTCCTAAAAAATTATTTCTAAAACATTTATAAATGAGGTGTTACGTTTCAACTTGAAGTGCCAATCTTGGAATATGTCACTATCTAACACAACTATGGAGGCGGCATATGAAGCATCCAAGTACAGAGCTTTTAACCTTTTGACTTCGACTGTGAAAGTTATTAATAACAACTTTAATGCTATAAAAGACATGGTTAAGATCCAGTATGGTTTACAAGAGATTTTTAAATATGTAGACACATCCACCAACTAACTTAAGTGCTTAAAATTAAAAAAAAAATGAAATCCTACACCAATTCACACTTCCTACTTGTATAATAATGTTTTTTGCATTAAAAAATAGCATAGATGAAGTCATCAGTACCAAATTTGGTTAGAACTGACAATGATGGCAATGCTATGCATCATAATGCAGCATATACTACTTACCATGTTTCGTTGAACTTGAGGAGTACAGCTTTAGATGGTATTCTTCCAGTCAAAAAGTTCATGGATACATTGCTTCAAAAAATTGTAAAAGTCAGTTTCCAATAATCATATAAACACAGTCTCATTTGAATATATGAAGTCACTTACAATGATGTTAGTTTTGTGAGGTTGTCAAGAGATAGAGGAATGATTCCACTCAAAGTGTTGCTAGAAATGTCTCTAAAACATAAAGAAAAAGTATGATGGTAGAAGGGTATTTCATATATAAACATGCTATTAATATAAGTTGTTGTTTACAACAATTTATCAGATCTTCTATTTACTTATTGAAAATTAAATTTCGGTTAGAGTGCTCTACTTCATTCAGAAATGCTCACAATTGTATCTCTCTATGACATCTAATTCAACATGAATTTTGATAACATTTTATTTGTGGAATTATTTATTGGAGCACCATACATAGGGCATTTGATAATGCAAATACCATATACCTTGGAACAAGACCATTGATTCAAAATGTTGATCTCAGAAATCTCTGTCAAGTGGGAATTAGTTAATACGTATGATTACCTTTTTGTAGTACAATTGTGAGTTGGATATTAATCTTGGCTTTAATAAATTGCAAGAGACAATAAAGTATCATGAAGAGTATTTGTGAGATTGGGATTTGAGGACTATGTACTGGATTTATTGAGCTTTATTACAGGTGTGTTTTGAGATATTATAAAAGTCACTAATGGATGTTTGGATTTCCTATGATTTTGGATTTTACTAAATTACCAGCATTCTATAATTGACTGAAAATTTTGCTAGATGCAAGTGACACATTCAGGAACATACTAATTTTTGAATTTTTCATTAAGCATTTAAACTATTAAAGTTCTAAGAAAATGGATGTTTCATAAAATCATGTGAGTTTTGGAATGTAATATTATTTATCGGCGTTGCTTTAAATATTTCCATATGGATCTATCAATGAAGTAGTATGTTATGCACACCGAGAGAACTCATCGCTTGTGCATATTGACCCTTGATAGCACGACAATAGCTAATGACTCGGTCGTAAAATCTCATGCTCAAGAAAATCCATAAACATTAAAATCTAAAATCTCGAGTTTAGATCTCGAGTTTAGGTCTTTAACTGGAATGATACTATTTTGGTATATTGTACATTCCGATACATGGTGCCAATGACGGATTAGATGTTAGAGGAGAAAGGAAATCAAGCATACGAAGGAGACATTGTTTATGCCAAGTGGTATCAAATTTTGGTAATTTACCGTAACGATTCATTTCAACCGTTCCGTCCGACATGGTACAAGATTTCAAACTATGATTAAATTGAAACGTAGTTAAGTAACAATATTGTTGCAATCAACTTTGTACAAATATAAGTGTTTTCCCATTTCCCACATATATGTTGCATGTAACAAATATTTAATAACCACGGGGTTAGCATACCTTAGCTCCAATAATATGATGGACAAATTCAGTGTTGGTCCTTGAAGTTTTATGAAAAAAAAATCTCAATTTAACTACTGAACTTTTTATGTGCATCAAATCAGTTAGTCACTATTCCACAAATGTGTATCAATTTGGCCTCTGATAGTCCCAAACTTGTAACATTGTCCCAATCTCAATAAAAAAATCTCAAGTGTCTCGTGTGATAAACAAGGAAAAAATTATTCTAAACAAGATCATCCTGCATCCGTCAATGGAATTTAGACACACATGGAAGTAAAGTGCCTTGACTCATTACAATAAGAATATGAGGGCATTAGATCTTCAACCACATGTGAAAGCCATCTCCAGCAAAACATGGACAACCAACCACAGCTTCTTTTGGCTAACCTCCCCTGTCCTTATGCCTAACATTGCATGATCTATACTATTAGAGCAAGGATTAAGAGTGGTGATGCTCAATAAGTTCATTAATATGTGGGTTAATGAGAAGCAACTAAGGTTTTTCATGTTGATTCAAGATGGAAATGCCATTTTAGGGTTATCTATGCCAAAATTGATATGCACATGATGACTTCAGATAATAAATTGGAACATTAAAAATTTTAGGAGCAAAAAATTTATTATTTTTGAATTTAAATTTTAGACCACATTAGTAACTCCACCCATGGTGAATAAACTTTATCATAATGAACTAAAACTCGGATAAAAGAGGGTTGAGTTAGGTTGTCAGTCAGCATTAACATAGGCAAATATTATGTATCAATTCATCAAACTATTGCGCTAATGTTAAGTTGCTCCCCGGAAGGAACGCGTTATAGAATCCAACTGTAACGTCTTAACAAAGACCGTAATATCTCTATGAGAACTTAATGTAATATTAAATATACAAGAGTTCTCACACTCTAAATTATATAACAGCGTACATTATAAGAATACCATTGTCTTAAATTTGAAACATGTAACGTTGGAACGCTTATTGGTAAAGCAATGAAGGTAGTAAATATGATGATTAAAAAAAATTAATATTTTTTATTTACAAGTGATTAAATGAGTAAGTGAGAAGGTAAAAATGTAGAGAACACAGGTTTTAAGTTATGTAACACAAGAAAAAATAAAATAAATAAAATATGTCAATGTTTAAAGTTCCATGTCATGCAGGTCGGCACAGGCGAAATTTATCGTCCTGTCTGCTAACCAATAAGGCGTCGGATTTAACATCAAGCCAATAAAACCAAAAAAATAAAAAAGAAGAGTTTACCGACGGCATATGAGGTTGGGGAGTAATGGTTCACGATTCTTCTCGTTAAAAATCTAACAGCGCGTGGATGGCCACAAGGATGCCTCAAGCTCGCAGCAGCCTCGCGATGGCCAAGCAAGGTCATGAGGCCTCTCACAGTGGCCTCGTTTGGTTGCACAGCCTCCGCAAGGCCACTACGAGCCCATGGCCAGGCCACAGCTACATTTTTTTCCTCCACTTTCCCTATTTTTTTATTATGCTCTAATCTCATTCCTTTAATTTTCTTTCCTACTAATTTCTTTCCTTTCCAAAATTTTTTCCCTTTTTTCCTTTATTTCTTTGTTTTTTCTTTCCTTTCCAATTAATTTCTTTCCCTTTTTTCTTATATTTTTTTTTCTTTCTTTCCTGTTGATTAATTACTTTCCCCTTTCATTTTATTTTCTTTTCTACTAATTTCTTTTCCCCTTTTCCTTTTCTTGCTTCCTTATTGGTTACTTTCCCCTTTTATTCATTGACTTTTTATTTACTTACCATTTAATGTTCCTAAACCCGTTAATGTCAGTCCCAAGTCCGAATAAAAAGGATGAGGATTGCGTTAGGTTGCCAAGTTACATTGAATTCGAGCAAATATTCAAAGAATAAATCCATCAAGTTATTGTGATAATGATAGCTCAAAAGGAACGTGTTATAGTGTCTGACTATATCGTCCTGTAAAGATCGCTACATCTTCATGAGAACTTTAAATATGCAAGAATTCTCACACCATAAGTTGGATAAGAACAAACATTATCAAAAAACTAATTGTTTAAAATTTGAAATATGAAATATAAAAATACTCATTGGTAAAGCAATGAAGGTAATAGATAAAATAATTAGGAAAAGAATTAACAATTTATGTGTATAAGAAATAAAATGGATATGAGAGAGGAGAAATATGACAGAGAACTCGAATTTTAAATTATGATACACAGGAAGAAGTAAAATAAGAAATAGAGTAGTATTATTGTAGATAGTTATCTAAAGATGAAGTGGGAGTAGTTAGAAAAGGGATAAGATTATAACCTCAAAATAATAATGGACAAGGAAACTATTAATATAATTAGCATTTATATACACCTCAAGAATTAGATGAAGATATCAAATCTAAGTTTTAGAACGACCTAGATGAGATATTACAAAATATTCCGTCAATCGAAATAATTTTAATAGGAGGATATATAAATGGGCATGTCGGAGTGAAAAATGAGGATATGATAGGATGCATAAGGATTATGGATTTAGAACAAGAAATGAAGAGAAAACTATGTTGAATTTTGTGATAGCATATGAACTTATACTAACTTATACGTTTTTCAAAAAAAAACACTTAATCATATTCAAAAGTGAGAATAATAAATCATAAATTGACTTTTTATAAATAAAAAAAGGATAAAAAGATTTACAAAGATTGTAAGGTCATCCTTGATAAAAACTTAACTATCCAACATAAATTAGTAACGTTAGATATGCGCCTCATGTATAGTATCAATAGAAGAAAAATATGTATAACTTCTAGAATTAAGTAGTGGAAGTTAAAGGATGGAATGGAAAACATAATTAAGAAGAGAGGAGTACAAATATTAGAATAAATACATGACGACTAGAATACGACATAAGATAAAACAATATTTAAGTTGAAATTGTAGTGAAGAATGTACTCAGTGAGTCAAAGGGACATGCACTTCCAAATAAAGAATCTTAGTGGTGAAATGAAAACGTGAAAGAAAAGCGAATAGCCTATAAGGTATCATACACTTGTAACAATAATGAAAACTTTAAAAGTATACAGTAGCAAAGAAAGAGAGCAAGAAAGTAATGATGAAGCCAAAAATGATATTTTTGAATGCTTATATCTACAATTGAATATGATAGAAAAGGAAAGGGGTATTTATAGAATATTTAAAGCAAGATAGAGGAAGATAAGAGATCTTATCCAAATAAAATATATTAAAGATGAATACAATAGAATACTTTTAAATGATGAGGAAATAAAAGAGTGATGGAATAAGTACTTTCATCAACTTTTTAATCAAGGTTTATGTGACCAATTTAACTTAAGTAATTTAAATAGGTCAAAATAGTATAGAAATTTAATTTTTTATCATAGAATTCAAACTTCAAAAGTAGAATAAGTTTTAAATAGGAAGCAAAAAGAATAAATAGTTGGACTCTGATAAAGGTATGAAAGTGCCTAGGGAAGCAAGATCTTGAATAGCTTACAAAGTTATTAAATTTGATATTGAAAACTAAAAAAAATATGATCAGTGATTAGTGGAGGGTAAGTACTATAGTTGTCTTATATAAGAATAAAAGAGACATACAAAATTGTATAAACTATAAAGGTATTAAACTAATGAATCATATCATAAAACTTTGAGAAATAATATAAAAAAAAACTAAGAAAGAAGACCACGATAATCGAAAATCAATTTGGATTATGTCTGAAAGGTCAATAATAGAAGTTATACATCTTCTCGTGCAACTAATTGAAAAGTGTTGGGAACAAAAATAAAACTTACACATGGTATTCGTCAATCTAGAAAAAACTTATAATAGAGACCCAAGAGAAATTATATGGAAAATTCTAGAAAAGAGAGATGTTAATGTGTATATTGAAATAATTAAAGATATATATAAGAATGTAATGAAAAGAATGAAGACTCCGAGTAGATTAATCAAAATATTTCTCATAAAGATAGAATTACATCAAAGATCAACTCTAAACGCTAATCATGAGCGAACTCATTGGACACTTCTACGATACGATACCATAGTACATATTGTTTGCAAATAATATTATTTTAGCATATGAGATTCGAATATTAGCAAAAAACACCAAAACTGAAAGTTTTTAGACTTAATAGAGTAAAGACAGAATATATGAAATTTAAATTTACTAATATTAACCGTAATGAGATAATTGTTAAGATAGGAGATGACAAATTGTTTATAACTGAAATCTTTCAACATTTAGGATCATTTTAGCAAAATAATGGAGCGATTGATAAAGACGTCTTAAATAGAATACAAGCAGGTTGGTTGAAATGGAAAAGAGCATCAAGTGTTCTTTGTGATCATAAAATACATATAAAAATTATTGGAAAGTTCCAGAAAATAACGGTTAAACCTGCTATGTTATATGAAACTAAATGTTGAATTATGACTTGAATACATGAGCAGTAAATAAAAGTTGTCAAGATAAGAATATTAAGGTGGATGTGTGGACATATGACGATGGACAAGATAAAAAATGAAAATATTAGAGAAAATCGGCATTGGATCTATTGAGAGAAAACTGCAGGAGACACGTTTAAGATAGCATAGATATATATTTAGACAACCAATAAATGCTCCAGTTAGGCGACGTAAAATTATGACAAATATACACACCAAACAAGGAAGAAGATTAAAAAAACTTCGGCCAGTCATAATAAAATAAGATAAAATTTATTTAAATATAGTAAAGGATAGAGTCCACTATAGAATGAAACTTTCAAACTTGTTACAAAAAAAGGATAAAGAGACATCTATATAATAGCTAAAGCAAAAGAAAAAACAAAGGATCTTATCTAAATAAGATGCATTAAAGATGAATCAAATAGGGTACTAGTGAAGAATAAAAAAATAAAGAAGTGACGAAAGAGATATTTTTATCAACTTTTTATGAAATTTAGATGGCCAAATTAGCTTAAGAAATTTAAGTAAGTTAAAAGAATATGAATTTTAAATTTATTATCAAAGAATTCAAATTTCATAAGTAACATTTACATTAAATGGAATTAAAAAATGAAAAAGTAGTTAAACTAGATGATATTCTAAAAAGGTATGGAAGTACCTAGGGAAGCAACGTTCAATCAGATATTAAAAAGAAAGAAAATATATTATCAATGGAGGGTGAGTACTTTAGTCCTCAATATATAAAACAAAGGAGACTTACAAAATTGTGTGAATTATAGAGGCCTTAAGCTAATGAACATACCATAAAACTTTAGGAAAGAATGATAGAAAAAAGATTAAGGGGACCAAGGTGACTAAAATCAACTTGAATTCATGCTTGAAAATCGACAATAGAAGTTATGCATCTTATCAAACAACTAATATCAAAAAAAGAAACAAGACTTACATATGGTATTCATTAGCCTAGAGACTCAAGAGAAATTATATACAATTTTAGAAAAGAAAGGTGTTAGCGTAGTAGATATTAAAACAATTAAGAATATGTACAAGAATGTAATGACAAGAGTGAAAACTTCAGACATTAACCAAAGCACTTCCTAAAAAAAATAAGGTTATATCGAGTATCATATCTAAGTTCATATCTTTTTATATTAGTTATTAATAATCTCACTGAACACATCCAAGATAAATTACCATAGTGCATGTTGTTTGCGGATAATATTGTTTTAATCAATGAGACACGTGAAAGAATAAATGCTAAGTTCGAATCGAAAAATGCTGAAAGTTCGCATTTTAGGCATAGTAGAGTAAAAACAAAATAAATGAATAAGTTTAGTAACAGTAGACACAGCAAGATTAAGAAGGAGATGACAAGTTACTCGTAACTGAAAATTTTAAGTAACTAGGATCTTTTTTGCAAAAAAATGGAGAGGTTAATAGAGATGTTATACAACTAGGATAGTTGAAATGAAAAAGGGCATCAAGTTGTTCTTTGTGCTCATAAAATACATTTAAATCTTAAAGAGAAATTTTACAAAACAGCGGTTAAATCTTCTATGTTATATGCATTGAATATTGGGCTATGAAATGAGCACGAGTGCAAAAAATGAAAATTACAGAGATAAAATGAGAATGTTAAGGTAAATGTGCGGACATAAGATGAATAGGATAAAAAATGAGAATATTAGAGAGAAAGTTATGGTCGCACCTACTGAAGGAAAACTTCGAGAAATATATTTAAGATGGTATAAACATATACCTAGACAACCAATAAATATTCTAATTAGGTAATATAAGATCATGACAAATACGTACATTAATTGAGCAAGAGAGAGATCAAAGAGGACTTGGCTAACAATAATAAAATAGGATAAAATTCATTTAAATATGGATGATGATATAATAGGAGGAATGAGTCCAATGGCGTAAGAGGATCCATATAACCGACTCCATTTAGTGGGATAAAAACTTACTTATTGTTGCAGACCACATTAGTATTTATCCTAATATAATTTACCACCCAATGATTGAGAACTCTTACCTATTTGATGGAATAAAAAAACAAGTCGGTTGGCAACTTGATGGACCAAACTATTTTGAAAAAAAAATAACACATTGATTTGTAGCAAATGATGAACCGTTTTAATTGCTTTTAAGAGTGATATTTGTTGAAAGGGTTGTGGTCAATTGGAGAAAATTGATTTTATTTTTTAAATTAGGTTTGACAAAATTGACAAGAGGCCTACTATCATGACAATTATTCTATTCCCACTTCTCTTCTTCCAGATTTGCTTTTAATTTAGTCTGGCATCCACCATTTTCGTCTAATATCGAATAATATTTAAGCAATGAATGCAACAAATCTTAGCCAATTGGATGCCCATTTGAAATCTTAGTAGAGCTTGTGTCATTGGCAAGGGATCTTCCTACACTCGACATTGAGGTGTCCAACATTTAGATAACACCAACTATGTTTATTGCCATCATTCCAATTTGATCCATAAAATCAAATTTCTTAAGTAATCATCTTCATCTTCTCTAGCAATAAATTCAAGGTTGAGTAGCTATTCTCACTTCCTCAACTTCCATCAATGGATACTAGCTTGTCTGGCCTCCTCCCAACTTATTTTTAAAAAATCCTAGATCATCTCCTTTTTTGGCTTCTAAATACCAATCATCTTCTCAAATTTGGTAGATCAAGCCTTCATCAATACCACAACTTTAAATTTGAGAAAGATGGAGGTGTCAAGGTATAAAATTTTGAGTCGTACTAGAGTTTCCACATTTGACTAGAACAATTAGGTTTTGATACCATATTGTACCGTGCCGGATGATTTTAATACTTATGCAATTGAATTATTAATAATAATATGAATAATTTTACTTAGAAAAAGTTTACCATAGTCTTGTTGAACCTTAGTTTTTTGATTGCTTGCTCACATAATCTTTCGATGTCATAAAAGTCAAAATACAAGAAAATATCTTTGTCGATATTAAATACTAAATTTTATACTATTTAAATTTTTATATTTTATATGTTTTAAAAAAATAGGTTCTAATTAAGAAAAATTAAAATAATATTTTAAATTTTAAGGTCGAGTTAAAGTCAAATTAGGGTTAAGTGGAACCTATCAAGAAGACATGGTGTGATTAGGATAAATGGGTTGAAACCAAGCTCAATTTAAATATATTTTGGCTAATTTAAAGCTGCACCAAATTTTATATAAAATAGAGTGGTTCAACTATTGAATCATATTTAATTAGATTGGTACTATTTTTAAAAGACTAAGAATTATTATTTAATTCCTTTTCTCTCTCCATGTGATTTTTTCTTATTCTTCTCATAACTATCGCAAAGCAACTCTTGCCCACATGTAGTCGTCGTTGCTGACATCGCCACCCACTTGTTACCCCTCTAATCCTCCTCTTCTCCTCCCTTCTCTCCCTCATTTCTCTATAGTAAACACAACACCTCCTGCCACTCATCCATTGCAGCCCACTGTAACCCATCCATCAACACTTAACTATCGATATTCCATCTAGTAATCTTCCTATCATTCTTCCCTCTCCTCCCTTCTCTCCTAGTCTCCACTGAATTTAGTGTCATGCTGGTCAGTGAGCGGACAATAAATTTCGCCTATGCCGATCGACACAACTCAATACTTAATACCATAAGTGGTGTAGGCTTGAAATGTAGGAATGTGGTTACATGCTTTTTCCTTCTAATGGGCTTGATAACTGTATTCGATGTTGTATCAATTACCTAGCATTTTTTTAGAAGCTAGATTTAAATTTTTTAATGAATATTGTTAAATGAATTCATTTTGAGCTTTAGAGAATTTAATCACGAAGCTTGTTGGTTCAACATTCAATAGATCGTGTTAGAATCATCCCAATTAGATGTCACACCAGTTGGATCGCAAAATAATATTTGTAGAATTCTCTCTAAGGCTAGGTTTACTTGGGTGGAAGTTAAGAGGGGGAAGGGAGAGGGAAAGACTCACAAAATTACACATAGGGCTTGTACATTTTGTTTCACTTCCATCTTTTCATTCCTACCTTTTTACCAAAGTTAACCCGCTCTCAACATCTAGTATGAACTCTTGAATATTCTTTAATTAGGACTCTATTGGCTTCCATTTGATGGCACCATGCTTCCTGCGCTATTGACAAATTTTGGCCTACACAACTAATGATAATGATAGTTCTTGAGGTTTGAAAGTCATGTCAAAGTTTTAGTTTTTGAATGGAATAGTACGATTTTAGTATCGTGCAAGAGTGTCAACTCATAGTGTCAGTGGTAAATTGAAAATGGATAGATGAAAGAGATGAAGAAAAAGAAGATAAAGCAACCACAGACTTAGGGCAAAATTTGAACTAGCATTTCATACCAAAGTTTTAGTCCCAGACTAGAATGATTGAGTTGCAACGATGTACTATGTGGATAAGATGTGGCATTCATCTAAATATGCTCAAATGAATTTATTCCTCCAATAGCCATTCACTTAGCTTATTTACATTGAAAATAAGAATATAGCAAATATATACTCTACATTTTAGTAAACGTTAAAGTGTTTCAAAGAAATTTTACTCATTTAACCTCTTTCATTTAAATTTTCTTTTTTTAATAAGATTGTGTTGATTAGTAATTAGATTAAAAATGATTTTATTTTCTTTTACTTCAATGTGTTCCTCCTATAATCTTCTTTAATTTAATATGTTTAGTTATAACAATTAGATAATCAATTGAATTATAATTTTAATAACAAAAAAGGAAAAAAAATATGTTACTTGAATTCACTTTGTGTCATTGTGGTGTAACATGTCAAGGGGTGCTAAGTATTAGCATGACATGATACTCATTAGCAGAATCAATATTCAAGATCCTCTGTACTGATCAGCATCAGGTTTTGGTAAATTACTAAAACGATACACTTCGATTGTGCTACCCAACAAGGTATGAGATTTCAAATCACAAGAGATAGCTGCTGGATTGTTTATATACATAGTTCAAAGAAATATATGATAAAGATATTTAGATGTGCTAAGACAAATGACAAAGATGGAAACTTACAAGGTCTGCAACTCCAAAAGACTTCCTAACTCTTGCGGAATAAATCCACTCAAATAGTTACCCTGCAAAGATCTGCAAACAAGTTGATAATATGAGGAAAGATTTCAAGTTAAAACTTTTCTACAAACTAAATGAAAATAAGCAAACACAAACTTCATAGTATAAAGAGAAAAGGAAGAGAGGCATATGAAGGATTCATGACTCTGGTGATTTTTGCAAACCCAATCATAAAATGTAGCAAAACATGCTACAAGTATTAGCAAACGCATTTGCTTGATGGCAGAGTGACCCTTGCCTTTGAATCTCTAGAATGCAGCATATAGAGCTTAAATTATAGACATCTCAGTAAAGTTGTGGCCCTAAGGGTCAAGATATTCTCTTCCAAACTTGTTTGATATGCACACAGCTTAATCACTACCTTAGTTTCCAAATTATCTCAACTACCATGTAGAGACGTGAAAAGAGGATTACTTTTCTTCTTTTTTTGCCTACAACATAAATATTCATCAAACGCATGGATTTAAATTTGCAGGTAATAGATGCCTCTCAAAAAGATAGATATAAAACCATTTTAAATGGTATCGAATATACTAGCATTATGATTTTTGTCTTCACTAAGGTATAAGTATCATTTTCTACTAGAGTTTCCATCCTCACTGAAAAGGAACAATTTCAGTATTATATTGCGCCAACAATTGACATGCTTCGACACACTTCCAAGTGGTTTGAAATCATGAGTTTTAATCTTATAATCTCTTCCATATGTTACCAGCAAATATAAGCTTATAGCAATCAGAAGGTCAATTTGATTAAAATTTTGGAACAACTTATAAAATTATAATAAGCATTTTAACTAGTAATAAAATCTTCTTAATACCAAACTTAGTGTTGTGCATCAGACAGGAACTTTGATTCTTGCAGATCCTACTTCACTTAATTCCATAATTTTTCAAGACTCGTATTGAATAATGCACCTAATGCATTTGGTATTAGAATTGGAATGTCCATGTGTTCATAAATATTCCTGATGGACCAGAGTTGGACTTTGACTAGCACAATTGGAACTAAAATAGGTACACAGGAAATGGACTTATTGATTTCTCTGACTCTGGAGTCACTCTTCTATACCAGTGCACTGGTAGGTGCTCCTCTTCCTCTCCACTCCACAATTGTAGGATGAGTTATGGTAAAAAGATCTTCCTATATAACCGATATTGCTTGTCGGTGATTCTCTTCTCCCCACCCTTTATAGGGTTACATTTTTCCATGTGATAAACGGATGGAAATAAAGAATGTCATGGGAAGAGAATCTGATTTAAGATAGCAGGTCTTGCCTCAGTTGATACAATTAAAACCATGTCAACATGGGCTAACACAATTACATGAGCCAAGATAGTCCGAGACTAAGAGCACTGTTCAGAAATTAAAATAATATGTTTTGGACATTTCAACTGTGCTAACCATATTAATTGAGACTTCAAACCATGTTTCAAATATAATTAAGCTACAAAAAGAATGACTTACAGAAAATGTCTTATCTTAGATAATTTGCTCTATAATTCTTTAAGGACCAAGTTCATAATTAGACATAGAAGATTTACTGACAATTAAAAGTCTATAAGAACCCTATTAAAAGCTTTTCCACTAAATTAATTCAATAGACCCCTTTATTACTTTGGGATTTAGTGACACAAATTTCAAAGAATTTTAGCACTTCTGAGTATTTACCAGAAGGATAGAATGGATACTTATTCAATATTTAGGTTTAATTGGTATAGAATGGATACTTATTCAATATTCAGGTTTAATTGGTTGTGCAAAACCTTTAATTTTGATAATTGGGCTATGAAATTGACCATAGCAATCTAGGGAAAAAAATCTTTCCCACATAATTACATAAATTTGACCGCCACCCATTAACTGCTCAACTTGTCAAAGTAACTACTAGTTTGGCGTGTTGAGATTATAACTACTTGTACATAAGGATCCATATTAATCCTAGTCCTGATAATTGGGCTATGAAATTAACCATAGCAATCTAGGAAACATTTTCCCACATAATTACATAAATTTGACTGCCACACATTAACTTGGCTCATGTAGTCTAAGTAACTACAGTTTGGAGTGTTGAGATCACAACTGCTATACTTGTGAATAAGAATCCATATTCATCCTAGTCCTGATAATTGGGCAATTTCATAGTCCAATTATAGAACTTTTAATTTTGATAATTGGGCTATGAAATTAACCATAGCAACTTAGGAAAATCTTTCCCACAAGATTACATAAATTTGACTGTCACACATTAACTTGGCTCAACTAGTCTTGAAGTAACTACTAGTTTGGAGTGTTGAGATCATTACTACTCTACTTGTACTTAAGGATCCAAATTCATCCTAGTCCTGACGAACTCAGATTCAGTAACTACTCCATTGAGCTTTCACGATCACTAAAATTAAGAACTATATCAGTCAAAGAAAGTCAACTCCTTTATTTCATGTTAGTTCAATCAAGATCAATTATCTTTGGTTAGAAAGGATTTCATCAGATGTCACTTAAGATCACATAGTAATTTATCATAATTGAACTTACCCTTGAAAACACACATTTTATACATGGTAACATTATAGAAACACTTAGAACTTCTGAAGAAAGCAAAGAGCATTGACAGTAAGAGAAACCACAATAAACTGACACATAACAAAAAGAAAATTATGCATGTAAGATAATAAATGATTACAGATATTGTAGTTCTCTGCAATTTCCTAGCTCTGGAGGGATGACACCATACAAACTGTTGTCATGCAAAGCTCTACAAGAAATAGGATTGGAAGTAAATGCAAGGTAATTAAAGCAACACGAATTAAAAAATCATGACCCAGTGCAAAATACTTACAGGAACTTTAAATGATTGAGCTTCCCAATTTCCGGTGATATTGAACCAATCAACTTGTGATAGGCAAGCCTTCTGAAACAAATAACAGAAAGTTATAGTCAAGTAGCAGCCACCTCTAACACCTGTTAGATTAGACAAAATGAAAATCAGGCAGACCTAATAACCAATGAAAAGCACAATCAAGTTGGTGAAGATTGATAACTCCATAGATGAAATGTCACTTTAGACAAGAGGCAACAAGAAGCCAGTCATACCCCTCAATAGGCATTCTATTATATATCAGGTTGAGGATGTTATTCACCCTTTTAAGATGAAAAGCAATAATAAGATTTCTACAAACAAGTAAATTGTCATGAAAGGAGTATAATCAAATAAGTTCAAATTTAGAAATCAAAGTTAAGCTAAGCAAAATTAGGCCTGCAAATAATAATATGTTTAACATTACTTGGAGATTTTTTTTGAATTTTATTCAACAGAGAGAGGTTGGTGAAGTTATTCGTTGAGATAGAGATTGGGTAGTTAAAATGGACTTCTAGGGTATTGTATGATTGCCATGTGCCCCTCAAGCTAAAAGAATATTTTATAAGGCAAAAATACTATCAACTACCAATATGCTTTATGGATCATGTTTACAATTGAAACAATCACACAAAGCAAGCAAGGATTGTTCCGTGTGGTTATTTTAGTCTATGGTTAAAATGGTACAATTTTAGTGATGGATACAGCAAGTGAGGATTTTAAAGAATTGTATGAGTTCTATCCTATGATTGTCTTCCAAAACATTTAGCATGCTTACCTCTAAATCTATGCTACAGCAATAAGAAAATAAATTGAATTAAATTTTGTAGCAACAAGTTACAAAAATATAATAAGCATATTAACTAATGATTATATCTTACTAATACCAAAATGAATATCATGTATTCAGTAAGTGTATTGGTCTTTATAGCATCGTAATGCAATAAACCTCATAATTTTTCAAAATCCAATTTAAATAATGCTTCCAGGACACAAATAATGTTGCAGCTAAACTAATTTTTCCACATGTCCACCAATAAATATTGGTTAATGACTAATAGTTGAACTTAGATGGGAAGAACGAGAACTAAAGCAGGCACTAATCCACAATATAAATACATTTTGATTCTTTGATTCAAGTGTTACTCTTCTTAGTGTTGTGAGTCCTCTACTTGGTGTTTATCCTCTTCCCCTCATTTTTTTTATAGTGTTTCATCACCTCCTTATAACACGAAGATGTAATTGAAGGATGAGTCATTGATAGGGAGCCTTCTCTCGATTGGTACCATTGAAGTTATGTAGGAATGTGCAAATATATATTTGTTCCAACACGTCATTAATATTGGTCGATGGAAGGAATGACATGTTTTGGCTGCTCCATGACAAAAAGTTACTACGTAAGTCATGATTGTCAAAATCAATGTATCAAGATTGCACAATAAGATTGGTAACATCAGAAATGACAAAAAAAAATCCCCAAACAAAACAAAACAAAAAATTCATGTATGAGATGACAATAAATGTTTATGAATTCAATGAAGGATGCATATTATATGTCATTAAACACTATATTTATTAATAATTCAATAAATAATTAAATAAGAAAATTCTAATATTAAATATTAAATGGATTAATAATATATACTATGCTCACATAATATTGATATTATCATATTAATAGAGTAATATTATCATAATAAATTAATGTTATCATATTAATACATTATTATCTGACTAATAATTACAAAAATATTATTTAATAAAATTATATTAAAGAAGTGTTTTAATAATAATAAATTACTAGGATACAAATTATTAACAATATCTGGTGAGGACTTGTGTTAAAGGTTAAAACCATGATCCAAAGGCAGTGACTCTCATGTGCTCGTTCTTTAGATCCCAACTAGGCTCAACAAAAATTAGCTAGATTAAGTGAAGTTTTCAAATAAACTTGACTTGATCATATTTCAATTGATGTCCTTCACTACAAATTAGTTCAACTAATTTCCGCTTTTTAATTCTTTGAATCTCCCTTAGTTGCTTGATTTTCAACAAAAGATAAAAAATGGCCGTTTTCTGATCCAATATAACTAAATTGATCCATATCACGATTACTTGATTTTAACAATCATCATAGCAAAGATGACCATGTTGAGATAGATAGTATCAGTCACTAAGATATATCAAATTGAGGATAGTATCATCAGCGAGTGTTTAGTTATTGCCTCGGCCCTCAATTGATAACAAATGAGTGTGAATAAGTTAACATCAACATTCAAAGATAATGTAGAAGAAGTTGAATCCATGATGAAGGGGTTAGAAAGATAATAAGGGGTCATAACAAAATTTACTTGAGTAAAAAGTATGCCCTTCAATAAATGGTTTAAGCATTCCGTATCAGATAAATTTTAGGTTGGTGCGAGTAGTTAGTAAGGCTTAGAAGATTGAACTACCACTAACTTGGATTTATTTCAGGCTAGTGGTTGTGGAAGTAAACGTAGTCCTAGGCTCCAAGGCTTGATGAGGTATTTCAATTGGAAATGGTTTTCTTTTGTACAAACTTCTCCATTGGTTGGATCTAGGTGTCAAACATATTGGATAAGAAAATTAGGGCACTGACAACGATATGAAATCTTAACAGGAGAAATGTGAATCCCCAGTTTCATCCCACAAAGGAAGTTGTGAGCTAATGAAGGGATCCATATGGATTAGATGAGGGAACAACAATTAACTTAAATTTAGGGATCTTGTGTGGTTAGGTCTATCTTGTTAATGAGCCCATTCTCATTTGAACAGTTTTTATATCAGTAAACAATCATCTTCTCAAGAATCATTTGTTTATTGGTACAGATTGTCAAATAGTAGATGTGTTGATTTACAATAAGTTTGGATTTGGAATTAGACATGTATGGACCAGCCAAATTGTCAAATACAATTTTGTTATGTTACACGAACTCGAATGTAAGTATCTGATACAGGCATTGATCTAGTAGTTCGACACAACTGTTTCCTAAAGTTTTTACTAGCAAACAACAGATATTGTGGTATTATTCTCGAAATGTTAATGCCAAAGTGTCCAACACAGGAACCTAGTGGAGTAGATGCCAAGTAATGACTTTGTTACAATTGATAGAAACACACTAGTATCATCCTGATCAATCATAATAGTTCTTGTCATCAAAACTTGACTCGAGTGCTTACTAATGGCAATACACCAGGAATTTACCAAAATCTGCCAGGATTTATAGAATAGGAATCAGTTGTGATACACAGAATCAGTGTCATAATAGTTAAGAGAACTATCTGGCCCATTAGAAGATTGTAAGGAAGGTTATGGGATTTTAACTGGTTGACCAAGATCAAACCATCTGAAGCTGCTCCAAAAGTAAAACTGTCCGAACATAATTGGGATCAGGCAAACACATAGATTACACTAACAGAAAATACATCACAAAAGAAAAGAGAAGTATACAGTTCAAAAAATTCTTAAACCTTCAATGTTTTTCCAACATTTACTTACACATGTGTAACTCTCTTAGTATTAGAATCACATGTTACACCTTTCCAACTACAAGGATCAGGATCTTCTTGTCTCCAATTCATAAAAACACCATCTGAACCAACAATAGCTGTCTTGATGCTAAGCAAAACCTCACCTGTAAAGATTTTCAGCTCAAACAATTAGGTTAAGTAAGAGAAGCAAAGTGTGGCAGTCTAAAAAAAACCACCCCGTACCATCTGGAGTTATTGTATTACTCATACTCATGCAAACTAGAGTTGTCAAAACGCAGAGAAGCCACTGATATTTCATTGGAAATTGGCCCATCGAAGTGCTCCTTAAGCATAATGAGCCTACATCAAACTATAAGTTCCTCATCTGCTCCATGAAGAACACAACTGCATTTGATGATAAAAGATATAATCAACAAGACTACAGATAACAACAGAGAAAAAGCAAGAAAATGCATTAAGAATAATCATAAACAACATTATCAAGGATCTTGATGGATGAACAAGCAAATAAATACTAGACTCATCAATTTGCAACTGAATAAAAAGAGCATACACAGATTATTTCACCCCTTTTTCTAAAAAATGAAGTGAAGGTCTCCGACAATGTGAATTACTTGCCAGCTGTAGCTACAGATATCAGGCTAACAACAAAATCAAACCAATAATCCCAAAAAGAGGCCTTTTGTGAATTGTCCCATAGGTGTGAGGCGCCCAAAAGCACATAGGTGCTATGGGACCTATGGTGCATGACGTAAGGTGGGGTGCACGCCTTACCGAAATAAGGCACTCTGAATATAAATTTTTACAATTCAAACATATATAGAAAATTTCTGCCAAAATATTTTACTAACAAAACTATAGTCCATAAAATATCAAACAATAATGTAAATATAAAATTCACTAGCAAATAAATATATTATGCGCATAATTCAAATTTTTTTAAAAAAAATCAAATATCTAAATCATCAAAATCTTCATCATCTTCCTCACTCATATCACCAAATGTTTCATTTGTATAGCTGAATCTTCATTAGTTTCCTCAAGATCGATTTCTTCCTCCTCTCACAAGGCGCACACTTAAGGTGCACAGGCGCAAGAGGCTCGCCTGGCTACGCCTTGTGCCTAGGCGTAGCCAAGCGAGAGCCTTTAATAACAATAAATAAGTTCCTCAAAAGGAAATTCACATTGAAAAAATATATATGGCCTTTGACTTCAATCAAGTAACTAAACATCTAAAAGGAAATTTGGCATGAGAAGAATCACTGCTAGGATCAAAAAGAGATAGACAATCTTCAGAATTTAAATCATTGAATCAGATTAAATCTATTTAGAATTATCGATGGTTATTTTCCCAAAATTAAAATCTATTTAAAAATAAAAATAAATACACTAAAATAAGATGAAATGAGGAATTTAACTTGGAAGGTTAAGCAATAGAACCATAGAGGGTAAATGAAATTTGCATAGGTCTTATGCCATTAGCATTTTGCATTTCCAGTTATAAATTATCTGACATTTTAGCAAAATGAAAATTTAATAATTTGCTTAAAGAATCACACTGATCTGCACATAATTGTTATCATTTTCAATGTTCATAAGGTTCAACCATCAGCACACAGAAAGAATCTGTTTTAAGCAAGACTGTTATCATCACTTTTCTACTGCTAGATGAGACAAATCAATCTAGTGTACAATGGAGAATATATTTTCCTGATCTTGAAACTCTTGATTGATAAAATCAATATAAATATTAGTATTAGAAATCAAAACACTTTACTATAATCGTAGAAAAAGTTAACAAAAATAATAAAATTAAAAATTGTTAAATATCAACAATTCTAAAATATTATGATTAATCATATTGATAATAAAAGAGTGAATAACAGTATTACTATTACTATTAAAAATAGTTGGATTTATAATAATATAAATAAAAATGTAACAAGGTATTATGAAACTTAGCTTGTTATAAATAAACACAACTTTATTTGTTATAAATAAACACAACTTTATGACTGAAGACTTGTTTGGAAATTTTGTTAGTTGATCACTGGAGATGCCAAATTATGCGACAATTTCATTGTATGGGAATTGTGGCAATCAAAGTGGCAATCAATCTCTATGACTTTGATCTCTATGATAATGTGGCAATCAATCTCTATGGTATTTTCTCATGGGAATTGTGGCTATAGGAATGACAGCTTAACTGTAACGGTATAGATTCATTGGCTCCCAAATAAGCCCACATGTAGCTAGGGTTTTAATCTTATATTCTGCATATATACTCAATCTAGCTATGGTAGTCTATTGCTTATGATAGTCTACTGCTTAGTCTTATTAAAAATCAAATTACTTCTCATGTGAATCTTCTGTCCATGGGGAAACTTACACATCAGCATCAATGTATCTCACAATCTGAAAATGACAGGAGACCTTTTCTTGAAGTATTATTTAGGTACAAAAGAACTATAACATCGAGCCTAAAGAAACTAATTGATAATGCTCATTGCTAGAGGAATTGTTTTCTACAGAATTTTCCAATATCCATATTAAATAAAGGGCATTTGCTATTGGAATTGTTTTTTCTCTATGTCTATAATTAGATCGTTAATTGTGCTTTCTCTAAATCACAATTAGTGTAGCCTACATTATCGAATAACTTGATCAATTGGCTACAAAAACCAACTTTCAACACCATAAACCTTATGCCTTCAGATTTCCATCTTTTTTTTCAACATGATTGGTATATCCCTTCTGATGATAATTCTGCATAAACAAAAGTAGTATTCGACCCATCTTTGAAGGATCCATCTCTTATATTTCTTACAGAACCATATTCAAGAAAATTGGCATACACGACACAAAATAATAATAATTGCTTTACACTATCCTTGAGCTTCAGTTCAGTATCATTGGTTCATCAGAAGTGGGCTAAGCAGACAAAATGAGATGGTAAGATCCTGAACACTCAATTTGCTTTTTTGATGGAAATGTTCACCTACCCGATGTGGGATCAACTAGTAGGAATCACTAGTTAACGCCAGGAACAATCTCAAATCTGGATCGTTATAGAAAGTTAACATTCACTTTCCATAACGATCAGATGCAGCTTTTTACAGTAAATTTTTAGCAAAGATGAGGTAAAACGTCTTACCATCATCAAGTGCCGACAAAATTTCCAAAGTAACCTAATGCTTATTTATTTATTAGCCAAATTCCACCCGGAGCTGGGAATCCGAAGCTCATGAGAGCATCTGGAGCCAGTGGAGGTCGGAACAAAGAGACAAAGCTTGATGCCGGCGGTCGCTCGGAGATCCGTCGAAGATCTCGCCTGAGCGGCGAAAAGAGGGTAAATAGGTGGTCACCTTGCGGCGATCCAAGCGCGACGAAGACGGCGATCTTTCCTAATCTGCCGCCGCAGCGCCGAATCCCGGACCCAGCCAATGTCGGCGGTAGAGTGAGAGAGAGAGAGAGAGAGAGAGCCGAGTGAGTGTGGGATGGTAGCCAGCTGGGTGGGTCGCGGTATTATTCTGGAACTTTATTGAAAAAAAAATAAACCTGCAGAAAATGGCAGAAATTAGGGCGAGCGAACGGTGGATTTGTTCCCGCATGTGTGTTTTACGTACGGAACAATGATCACGGCCGCCCGTCTTTCGGGAAGCGATATAATTGTGGGGAAATAAATATGGAAAAGAAAGGGAAATAACAGTTGGCTTTGGTGAGATAGACTGGTGGTCGATTGGATTGACTCCCGGTCTGGATGCAATAGTGAAAGCTGGACAATGTCGTGATCGCTTTTATGCGGAAATAAAAGAATAATTTATTATTTTTATCAAATTTAATTTTTTTTCAATATTTTTGTGATTAGAATTTTAGATCTATTTAAATACATATTTAAGTATTTTAGAATTTTTAATTTTTGATAATAAAAATTTATGATCATTTCTTTTCTTCTGAAAAAGATGGAATCTGTTATTTTAGCGCTCCACACAATCGATCTCACGATCATATGTGAGGTATGATCATTTCTTTTCAAATGTCCCTTGAGGTGTGTTTAGTTTAAGTTATTCTTGATAATCAATAGATATAAAATATAATATAGTATTATTTGGTTTAAATATAATCAATTTAATATTTATTATATTATTTTTGATTTAATTTATTGTTAAAATAAATTAAATTAATAATAATATTATTAATAATATTAATGATGATAATAAATTGATAATATATTAAAAAAATATAATTTATTTATAATTTTTTTAAATTTAAAATAAATGTATATATTTTTAATAAAATAATTTATTAATTTTATTTTTTTTAATTTAAAATAAATTTATATATTTTTTAATAAAATAATTTATTAAAATAATAAATATAATTTGTTAATTTTATTTTAATAAAATAATTCCTTAAAATAATTATTTTAATAAAAATAAATTATTAAATTAATAAATATAATTTGTTAATTTTATTTTTTTTAAATTTAAAATAATTATATATATATATATATATTAATAAAATAATTTATTAAATTAATAAATATAATTCGTTAATTTTATTTTTTTTAATTTAATAATTGTTTGATGTAGGGTAAAGAGGAGGGAGAGCTTTGAGTCTTTAAATGCCTACTCTATTATTGTTTTTATTTTCTACTTAAATGGATTTTCAAACATAAAAGAGGGAGATTGTTTGGGAATTGATGATCCCAACTTATTTAATTCAATAGATTCTGTTAATGCATACAATAAAGGTTTTAAGTTATATTTGACCTTTGTTTGCATTAAGTATGTAGGGACTTAGCATAGATCATGTAAAGTTTTTATGACTAGATAGAGTTGGTTTGTGCTCAATGGTTTGAAGGCATGGAATAAGTGTTGAGGCTTGGAGGAGTTTAGTGGATACTCTAGGGCGATGAACATAAGGTGGTTGTGGATATGATCATTGAGATTGTGGATTTGATATCTCGGAGACTTAATGTGAGGTGAACTCAAAAGGCAAGGAGGATTTGATTCTTCAAAACAAATTCAGGGAGCTTGATGCATTCAATAAACTAGAGGCCTAACGTGAGGTATACTCTAGGGCAGCCTAAAGTGAAGTGAACTCATAGGTGTAGAGGATCAATTGACAAGCAACAAATTCAGAAAGATAGATGCATTCAATAGACTATATGCCTGACACAAGAGACTATAGGCCTGACACAAGATAGACTCGAGAGCAAGAAGCATCAATGAAGTTTAAGATTTAGAGATTGTTAGGTTCTTTTCAAATATTAAACATAAAATCACAGCGAAAAAAAATCAACCAACAATCCATGCAAGTTCAAATTGATCGTTTGTTTAGAATATTACCTCTTGATGCGTAAAACCTTTACAGATCTGGAGAGTATAGTCGATCTTAGCATGATCAATATATTTGCACCTCTATGGTATCTACACGAGTACAACCGTCGCCTGTCTCATGAGCACGATTTAGAGAATCATGTAACTCACGTCGTAGTGCTAGCTACTATTTAAAGTTGAGACCGAACACTAACTTTAGGATTGACATGATTTCTCAAATAAGATCATGTTTGAAACTACTCAACCTCCAAGTTTCATCTAATAAGACATTATTTTCATACATATCCAAATGCAAACGAAAATACAAATGTGAATATTAAACCATGGGGTTTTATTTGATTTGGGCTTGTTTGAAAACTCAAACTTATATTAGATTAACTCATTAATCCACTATGTTTAAGATTCAAGTAGATTCACTCATTAATCCAACAAATTTAGGATCCAAAATAAATTTCAGATTTAAAACTTAGGTCCACTTTATTTTAGTCATACTAAAATAAAACTCCAAAATCAATGTGTTCTCTGTGTGTGATCAAATAGGTTCTCGTAAGCAGTGATTCTAAATTCTAATCTTAATATTACAAGCAATGAGTGACATCTAATAATGTATCATGACTACTCAAGTGATGAGAATGTCGTAGATTCGACCAGACTTATTTATGACTATTTTATTGTATAACTTAGCTCTTTTGTCCATAATATCTAG
>NW_027431678.1:0-13044 GCF_044706935.1 Curcuma longa
CTGGCTCTGATACCATGTTGAAACTATCTACTACTGAAAGAAAACATGTACAAGGCTTATATAACCAGCATAACCCTAAGAACACAAGAGGAAAAGACCTATCTACCCTTGCTTTTCACAACAAAGTTGAACGCTTAATTCCTTGTTAATATCCTCTACTTAAGTTACTCAATTCATTTATATTTAAGAGGGGAGTATCTTATAATGATCCCAAAGAATTGAGAGAGCAAGAGGCTTGCTCCATTACCTTTTGTAAAGGAGTGGTTGTTGTAGATTGATCGAAGTGACTCACCTAACAAGTTATAAGCCATGTAGTAGGAGAGAAGTCTTTAAACCACATAAACCAATAGTGTTGCATTATTTCATTGTTTCTATTATTTTCCCTACGAACAATACTCGACACGATCAAGTGACTCACATACGAGCACCTCACTCAATTGAACTCATGTATTTGGATTTACCTATGCAAGATGTTTTTTTTGTCATGGCTTTTTACCCTTCTCTCTAGCCAATGCATGTCGATATTACAACGATCGTACAATTTCACCTATTACGGTCTGTAGTGGATGCTGTTGGTGCAGGGAGCACCACATCAATCTATATTTTGATGTATGGTTAGTTTAAAGTTAGGCTATCTTGTGATCTGACAAGAATGTTAAGTGTGCAAGTGTAGGTAACTTGACAGAGGATAAGTCTTAATAGGAAACTAAGCAGTTGGTGGAAAGTCCTAATAGGGTATTAGGCAGTGGACGACCTAGTGGGCACTAGGGGTGGAAGTCTCGGTGGATCAGCTGGTAGCTGATCACTTGACAAAGACAAAGTCTTGGAGGTACTAGGTAAGATAAGTTGAGTTTTGAGCAACAAGAGTTGTTCGAAACCTTCAACTTGTGTTAGTACTTTTTGTGCGCTAACTCCACATCGTAGGAAACTACTTGGTGTTCCATCGGATGGAGTCCAAGCGAAAGTGGAGATAAGTTATGACTAACTAAGTCGAGAATTTCTAGGAGATCGGAGTGAGGTGTGAGCGACCTTGGTGTCCGAGCGACTGGAGTAGGTGCGATCCAACGATTTGGAGGAGACAGTCAAAATAGGCTTTTGACCAAGCTCCAAGTGCTCAAAGGGAGTCCATGCGACTGGAGTCCGTGGAGCTATCCTGATTTAACGTCGAAGTGGGTCAATTTCGCAGTCGAGTTAGCATACTCCAGGCGACTAGAAAGGCTTTCAATTGATAGGAAGAGTGTCAAATCAACGTTCGACTGAGCTGTATAAAAGGAGGCTCGAGGCATTTGTTTTTCATCATTCACTACTTCGAATACTTCTTTTAAGTGCTCGTCTTCTTTCGTTTGTGTGTTGACGCAATGTGTTCATGCTCTTCAAAGATCAACCGGCAACCTAGACTTGTAATTTCTATTACTTTTCCGTTGTCGTACTTTTCATTATTATTTGTGCTTAAATTTAGATTTTTGTTAAAGAGTTCCTCTACCTCCAAAAGCTTTCGTGGAAGGAAATCGTTTATAAAGAATCTGCATATTTTATTAACTTAAGTCTTGCCATATTAATTAGATAAGTGTTATAAATATTGATTAAGTTTGATCTTGCATGTTTATATATGGTTAAAGAAACATATTCTACTTAGTTAAGTTAATTATCATTGTTCAAGTACATACTTAATTTAGCTTACTCTTGTTAATCTAATTGTTAAACTATCAACTCATAAAATTTATATATGGTATTCACCCCCCTCTAGCGTAGACATGATCCTATAAATGCATCCATAAGCTTACTAATAGAGATCTCTAAAAAGAATCTCATGAGGGTGACTAAGAAGTTAAGAGTTTTCAAAAAAACAAGAGAGAAGTTGGTTCTAGTAGGGCAGAGGCCACTTTTCACATAGGGCATGGTTGTGTCATCATGCTTGATGCAGCAGATTTTGTGCTTAGAGAAGTCAATGCAATAGGTAGTAGGTTTTCTCCTACAGGCAAAGATTTTCAGATTTGAATCAATTTTAGAGGCATAGGTACGTAGTAGGTCATAAGGGATAAATACATGTGAGGGTGGAAGGCAAATTGGGGTAGCTCACATGAGGCAGATGTCTCCTCTATTGACAGAGACAATATCATGAGAAATAAGAGATATAGATGGTGGAATAGGAATTTGAATCATCGGGAGGATGCATAAGGGTTTGCAAATTCTATGGAGTTGCATAAGTGTTATATCATGCCTTTATAGCTGGGTGTGGAAATGAGAAAGAGGTATGAAATTTTGAGCAAGAGGCTTCCAAGTTATAGTTGGAAGAGTAGGGGTGCCCTGCAAAGGAGGAGCTCCTAGCACTGAAATCATTAGAAGGAAGCAAGAGCTAACTCTTGTAGAAGAGGTGGAACAGGAAACAAATATGTTGCAATGGAATGGATGTTGAGAAGGGTGGTGTTGGATGTTGATGGAGATACGAGTAGCAGTTGAAGGGGAAGTACAAATGACTCAAATAAAAAATATGACTTTGATAGCAGTTAATGCAACACTTGGATAGAACAAAAAATCTACAATGAAGAAAACCAAAACTTATGAAGAGAACTAAACATATGTTAATTGAAAATAAAAAAAGGTTTGGGGCTTCTAAAAGTCCCAGTCATGACAAATTCTCTTTAAAACATGGTAAAAAAATAGCCGATTCCCAAATAACAATTAAAACTTGAAAATGAATATTGTATTCTCTTAATGACTAATCCGCAAATAGTGACTAAACTATCTAATTTGCTATTACTCAACAAAATTAAAAGCCTATGATTCTTAAAACCTATAAAGTTTTCTAAACTAGAAATCCCTAATTTGAGTTTGCATTAATATGTTTCTGTTGGTTTGTGCTGTTCAATGTTTTTGCCTCATTTTCAGTTTAAGGGCTATCTCATAGTGTACTCTCTCTACATTATGCACATGTAATTTGTTAACATTTTTTTTTTTTTGCTAATTTTGCTTTATTTTGGTTTTGCCTGTGAGTTTGGTTAGCTTATCATTTGTTGACCTTCAAATCATGTCTTGATCTCCTAAAGTTCTCTGCAAGGTATAACAGTTTAAAAATGATTTTCTCATATTCTTTTTCTTAAATAAGTAAGTATATTGAAGGGGAGCCTTGACGCAACAGTAAGATTGTTGCCGTGTGACGTTATGGTCATAAATTCGAGTTGCAAAAATAATCTCTTGTAATGCATGGTAAGACTGTGTATAATAGATTCAATGTGGTCCGACCCTTTTTTGGAATCCTGCATCCGCAGAAGCTTTGTGCATTGGACTGTCTTTTTTAAATAAACAATTACATTATTTTGTGTAACATCACTAGAGTTAATATTCTCATTAACCTGAATTTGTGGATCAGGATTTCAATTTGTTGATGATCACCTAATTGTCTCATGTTCATCAGTATAGATATTTTAGTGGATTTCTTTTACTCATCTTCTCATCTAGTACTCTGACAAAACTGGTTCAATATGCTAAATATTGTTTATATAACTGCATAGAGGTATAAAAATTTTGAACTATTGTTAACCAAATCATATATTTTTTATACATTTGTAGACATTATTTGTTAGGTCCCAATATATGCTTTCTTATACCATTGTAAGAGGAAATGTCCAAGAGAAATTATCAGCATCACTGATGATACATTTCTAAAACAAGTTTGCCTAATTCATAGATCATATGAGTTTCTTTAGTTCATACCTGTGGTTTTCAGTGAAGGTCTTTGAAAAAAACATGAACTGTTTGGAGTAGGTGATGGATATTATATAGCAGTATATATTTTAAATTGCAAAGTTCTTGCCTCGGAAACATTTCAAAATTTAAATCATGGATGTAAATTTTCATCATCTTTGGATGTTTGTTATAACCCACAACTCAGTTTCTCTCATTAATAGTATCAAGTTTTGTAGTCTATCCTTCCAATATTCAAATTCTGGATGGTAATAGGTGGTCTTTTTTGGTTTTGTGTAGTGTTTGATCTTCACAGCAATATGACACTAACTTCAGTTTCCTCTCTGAATAAAAATCTTGAAATTCAAAAGAAGTTTCATCCAGCAATGTGATATCTTGGATCCTTTTAATTTTCTCATTTGTGCTTTTTTCAGGTGCAGTTTTGCTGGTATATTTTTGCTCCATTACATGGTGGACAACTAGCCCTTAGTGCAACAGTTGCTGCTAATATCTATCATCTCTTCCAAGATCTTCAAAATGGACAGATGTGATACATCAGGATTTGTTAGTGGGGGATGCAAGCTTGAATTCCACTAGTTATTAACAATTAACATTACTACTTTAATGTTCTGGAAGTCAGGTTGACTGGTTCTTTTCTAATTTGATTTGGTGAATCGAAGAGGTATATCAATAAATAATGGATGATTCTCATATGGCTCTGGGGAGTACTGCCAACCTATTCTCCTCAAGTGCTTGTGATTTTTCAATGAAAGTTCGATCAATAGAAGATAACTCTAAGGGGATCAATAAAGTGTCTGGTTATGTGAATGATGTAGATTGTCCAGAGAAGTACTTTGCCCTGTGTTTAGGTCAATCGCTGAATTCTTTAGATGTTATCAAGAAGAGCTCCATGATTGTTCCTGCATCTTCAGTAAAAGAAATTGATGAGTCCTGTGATCTAGGATTGAATTTTCAGCTTCTTCATGGGGATGCAAAAACATCAAGTCATAAATCAATTGCTGCTACTCCTGATGATTCTCATATTGGAAATTCTCTGGATCTCCAGTTAAGCCTATCAATTGGCTCATCTGGATCAGTTATAAGCGGCATCAAGCACTTCTTGGATCCAATTCAGGATAGTTTGGAGGCTTCAGCAATGGTAAGTGCAGTGCCAACCAATGATGAAGGGACTTCATCCTCTTGCTGGATGTTTGGTGGCTACATGAATACAACTTTTCACAATTCAGAGACAAACAGTAGTTTTTCTTCAGGCAAAATAGGTTGCAAAGAATATGATTCACTTGATGGTACGGTAGACCACCCATCGACTATGTTCAATACACTGAGAAGTCCAATTGTCTTCACTTCTGATATTACACATCTACAACATAATAACGGTAGCACAAAGAATTGCCAGTTCCAGGGATGTGTGAAAAGAGCAAGAGGTGCCTCTGGTCTATGTATAGCACATGGTGGAGGACGAAGGTGCCAAAAATTTGGATGTCAAAAAGGTGCTGAAGGGAGGACAATTTTTTGCAAAGCACATGGAGGTGGTCATCGATGTGAACACCTTGGCTGCACAAAAAGCGCTGAAGGCCGAACTGATTACTGCATTGCCCATGGTGGTGGCCGACGTTGCATCCATGAAAGTTGCAGTCATGCTGCAAGAGGTAAATCTGGTCTATGCATCAGGCACGGAGGTGGCAAGAGGTGCAGGAAGGAGAATTGCACAAAAAGTGCAGAAGGTTATACTGGACTCTGCATCTCTCACGGTGGTGGTAGGCGCTGTCAATTCCCATCATGCACAAAGGGTGCACAAGGGAGTACGATGTTTTGCAAGGCACATGGTGGAGGCAAACGGTGTACTTTTTTGGGATGCACAAAAGGTGCTGAAGGGAGCACTCTATTTTGCAAGGGGCATGGTGGAGGAAAGCGGTGCCTATTTAACGGTGGAGGTGTTTGCCCAAAGAGTGTGCATGGTGGTACCTTATTCTGTGTGGCTCATGGTGGTGGAAAGAGATGTGTGGCTCCTTCATGCACCAAGAGTGCTAGAGGCCGGACTAGTTACTGTGTACGTCATGGTGGAGGCAAACGGTGCAAGTATGAAGGCTGTGGGAAAAGTGCGCAAGGGAGTACTGATTTTTGCAAGGCCCATGGAGGTGGCAAACATTGTGCATGGGGTCGGTTGCATTCAAATGTCGGTGTTGGTGATACACCTTGTGACAGGTTTTCCAGGACCAAAGCAGGTCTCTGTGCTGCACACCATTCATTGCTACAAGATCAATGTCAGCGTCGAGATAGCAGTGTTGCTGTGTTTTCTACTTGCTATCAAACGTCCATCAAGACTGAAGAGGGTGGCCTTGCAGGAAAGGGGGTATTGGACTGGAGTGGATCTGATACAGCAGCGCCTACTGATTGCAGGTTGGTTTCACTTCCAGAAGGCCGGGTTCATGGAGGAACTCTCATGGCAATGCTATGCGTAACTAACGATGGCTAAATACAACTCAGTTCTGGTATCCACTGCTGGGTGGTGCTTCAATCCATTTATTGGCAATCGTGTGCATGCTTTCTTATTTGCTCTTTCTGCTTTCATGTGTGCAATAAGTTGCCGGTTTGGATTGCAAAAACATAATCGTGTAGTCTTGTATTTATGTTTTGTTAAATATGGTCATGTATAATTACCCCTCGGCCGGCCATATAAAACAGCATACACTTGGCAGAAATATAATATATTTCCCCCTTCTTTTCTGTAACTCGCTTTCAGCCAAATGATTGTTATTGAACGTAACTGTTTCTATGATATACAACATATCACACATTCTCAACTTGAGAACTGTTCTCTATAGCTCCTAAACTTTCTATTTATTTGATCAGTTTTGATGAGGGCATGCGAAGACATTGGCATGCGACCTTCCTTTATTGATGATGATATGTCGGTGAATCTCGAAGCAATTTTTAATTTTAATTTTATTAAAACCTTAGATGCTACTAAATAGGTATCTAGGTAATAACAACTTATACTGAATGGTCAAGAGTCATGTTGAATTGTTAAAGTCAAGGTGAGCTAGACATGCCAACCAGCTTAGGGACAAGTCAGCTATCTGGCTCGGACATGATCTCTGACTGAGCCTCGCCCTCAATCTCGTCTTCGACTCAATCTCAGTCGCCTGCCTCATCTCTAACTCGGTCGCAAATACCGATTTCATCTTCGATTTGGCCATAGACGCCAACCACATCTCCAAACGTCAACTCCACTAATTCGGTCGTAGTTGCCAACCTCATCTCGAACTCGCCTGTCGATACCAACCTCATCTCCAACTTGGTCTCAGGTGTCAACCTCATCTCTAACTCGGTCACAGTCGCCAACCTTATTTCCAATTTGGTCTCGAACACTGACCTCATCTCAAACTCAGTACAGTCGTCGACACTCGATCGTAGATGTTGACCTCATCTCCAGCTTAGTCTCGGGCGTCATTTTTGTCTACGCTCTAGGCCATTTAGTATCGACCTCCCCTCCTCATTTGTCCTTGGTTCGAGCTTATATGATTACTTCATTCATGGGACCATTTCTTTCGGAGAACAAGGAGAATAGAAGAGCATAGCTCGGAACAGGTGATAAACGGAAGTGCACTTGGAATAGGTGATAAATGGAAGCGGGTATCTCGGAACATACGATAAATGAAAGTGGATATTTCAGAACACGCCTTAAAATGGAGACTCACGTTCCAAAGAATGGACACATTAACAACTCTTTAAAAGGTCGCTCACCCTTGTGGGCATAGGTATGCATGCACGTAAACCTTAATTTTTCTTAGTCAATTCTCCTTTAAAAACTCTAACTTAAGTGTTGGAGTGGTCTATCGAGATCCATCCTCAGTGTCACTATAACATTCTTTTGGAGTGCTTTTCAGGTGTCTTCGTTTCTTCAAGCCGCTATCTTCAGAGAGTATGCACGTCAGCCTGCTTGTTGACTAGTGGCTTGATCATCCACAGTATTTGGCAGAAATAAATTGATGCCCTCTATGAAAAATCTAAGCCAAGACGCTATGACCGGCAACACTAAAAGAACTAATGACGCTCCTGGGGCATAGCTGAGTTGGTTACGACGGAACAGAGTTGCAGAAGAGGGCAAGAGTTCGAATCTCGGCAAATCCAAGATAATACCCTCCTCCACTACAAAAATAACAGTAATTAGCGATTGAAAATTCGATCACTAAATCCGATTAACGATCGATTAGCGATCGATAAAAAAAATCATAAAAAAATTCGTCGTAAACTGATTTAGCGACCGAAATCATTTTAGCGATCGAATTAGATTTCGGTCACTAATTTTAGCGATGAAAATTTAATTCGGTCGCTAATTTTAGCGACGGAATTATATTTTGGTCATTAATTTAGCGACCGAAATCTATTTCGGTCGCTAATTTTAACGACAAAATTAGATTTCGATCGTTAATTTTGGCTGTCCGATTTGGAATTTGATTTTTAATATAGCGACTGAAACAAAAAATCGATCGCTAGTTTAGCGACCGAATCGGAATTCGGTCGCTATATTTAGCGACCGATTTAATATTCGATCGCTAATTCTGCCTATATTTTTTAAAAATTATCAATATGTCACGATTATATTTAGATACAATTAACGTTAAGCCTGTTTCTCATCCAATCTATATTTTCAATCCAAGATATAAATTACATATCACAATTTTATCTAAAATTACCAACCGAATATAATCGGTCGTTAAATATTAACGATCGAATAGAAATTCGGTCGCTAAATTCCTTTATTGTCGTACGATTCTAAAATTACAGATCCAATTATATTTCGGTCGCTAATGTAGCGATCGAATTTATATTTCAGTCGCTAAATAGCGACCGAGTTTAATTCTGGTCGTAAATTTACGACCGATTAAATTTAATCCGTCGTTAGAATAGCGACTAATTAAATTTCGATTGCTAAATTAGCGACTGATAGTAATTCGATCGCTAAATAGTGGCCGAATTTATATTTCGGTCGCTAATTTAGCGACCGAAATTTAATCGGTCGCTAAATCCGTCGCTATTTGTGGGTTTTTTTGTAGTACTCCATAATGATCAACTACAGTTTCTTGATTTACCTCCTCACAGATGGTCGTAGGACCGACTGTGTGGGATCGCTGGAGTAGCAGATGAAAGCTGCAACGAGGTAATAGCCATGATGCCAGAAAAAATCAATCAATTGGTTTCCAAGGCGGTACAAGTGCTACAACGACACCCACTCGTGCAACTATCGCCATTAGGGGCCCCTCCTCTCTCACTAGATGTGTCCTCTCTTCCGGGTAGGGTGCTATGGCCGTTAGTAGGGGCTTTGCCAGTTATGCGCTCCTTCAATGAGGGGACAACCCTCCCTGATAAAGATTTACATAAGTCGTGAGCGGGGAAGACATTTCCTTGTGATCGCAAAGGAAAGGCGCCTGCAGCCAATGAGGGAGGTGTTCAAGGAACACCTTTCTCTAGAAGAATCCTTGAGCAAGAGTTGCCTCATCATTTTTGACAGCCACAACTGAGAGAATACATAGGATCCTCAGATTCAGAAGATCATCTGTGACGTTTTGAGAATTCTTCCCTATTGCATCAATATTCAAATGGTGTTAAGTGTCAAGTCTTCTAGACTACTTTGTCAAGTTCGACCCAACGGTGGTTCAATCAACTCCCGACCTCTTCCATTAACTCTTTCCATGACTTCAAGGTTCCATTCCTACACCAATTCACCAACAATAAGAGGTATCATAAAATACCTCTTAACTTGTTCACTATGAAATAGAAGCCTTGGGAAGCCCTCTGAGAATATATCCAATGATTTGATTAGGTCGTTTGGGATGTTCCATCAACTCCTTCAGAGATCTTAATCAGTGCCTTCTCTCAAGGTCTGGTAGATGAAGATTTCTTTAGATCCATGATAAAAAAACCTTTGGTAACTTATGCAAGATTATTGTAATGAGCGAAGAAGTACATACACTTAGAGGAAACCCAATTTGCACACAGGGGAGATGCCATCGTGGCCCCTCGATCGGATAGGAAGCCTTTTCAACCCTCACCAAGGAACAAGATCACCCACAACTCCTCGACTATGTCTCAACTCATCGAGAGGAACGGGCGGTGCAAGCCATGACCTTGGCTCCCACTTCCGCAAAGGGGCCATGTTAGACACCTTGTGAGGAGTCAGTTCATTTCTGTACATATCATCAATCGTACACTCATGATACCCAAGAGTGTCGACAACTTACTCAGGAGGTCAGTTGAAGGTGCTTGGAATTCTGTCCTGTTTAATTTCTACCAGACAAAATTTTACAGGGACGGAACCTTTCCAAGCAACCCACATATTCGATCGACCATGTGCTTGATCGAAGCATATGATCATTGGACTCTTGTGTTGGTATTCAAGATCCATACAAAGGAACATAAAAGAATAACTACGCAGCGGAATAAAATAGTTGTACCTTTCCTTTGTAGATTGTATAGAAGATGGTTCGTTACCCGAAGACCTCTTGATCTTCTGTTATATTTCTCTCCTCTTCTTGGACGTCGTGTGGGCGACGATCTACCAAGATGAACCACTCAATCTTCTTCCTTCTTGCTTCCAAGCCGCCTATCACCAAGGAGAAACAAAGGCTAGAGATGCCTCTTCCTCTCTTCTTCTCTTCTTCTCCTTTTTGCCTTTGCTTGGGCGCTGACCGTAGATTGTTTAGAGAGAAACTTTTGTGTGCTTCCTCTCCTTGCAAGCGTCGGCCCTAGATGGGAATATAGGAGTGGGCGCCGGCCCTAGATGAAGAAAATAAAAGAGAACTTAAGAGGTGGCGCCGACCCTAGGTGAAGAACCAAGAATACAAGATGTTGTTGTATATCTTTGAGCCGCCTTCTCTCGCTTCCTTTTATAGGCTTGCCTCTCTAGTAAGTTTAGGAAAAATTAACAGAATTAATATAATTTTATTGGATAACAAAATTAACATAATTTTGTTGGATAACAAAATTAACATAATTCTGTTTAGGATTAATTGAATTTTGTTAACAGAATGCTAACAGAATTCTTAATAGAATTTTAACAGAATTCTTAACAGAATCATATTGGGTGGATACAAGGTTTTATCTAGAGGCTACAACAGGAACCTAGAGGAGGAATTGGTTTAGGCCTCTTGATGGGCTTGGGCTTCCCGTGTTCGGCCCGAACACACAACTCAAGTCCATCAATAATAACTCATACCACTAAAGGGTTATTATTAAACTACCGCACCAATCCCATATTACAATACGGGCTCCTTCTTATTATGAGTGCATTAATCTCCCTGTGTTTAAGATATCGTATGTCTGTCAATTAATTGAATTACTGACAACTCAATTAATTAACTTTTGAATCCAAGAGTAGTACCACTCAACTTTATTATCATGCGGACTAAGTCCACCTGCAGAGTTTACATGATAATCCTTATGAGCTCCTCAAGGGGACATCATCAGCCTAAATAATTAGAACACAACACACTATATAAATAGTATTATCTCCCAACTCATCAGGCCTATTGATTTAACGAATAAATCTCACCCTTTGATTTATTAAAGAAATAAATACTAAGTATATATGCTTGTTATTATATAGGGATTAAGAGCATACACATCCATAATAACAGAGGTCTAGTTCGATTATATAGTCAGTATAAATCGAACGACCTCAAACGATCCTGCTCAATATACACAAAGTGTACTAGTGTAATTTTATAGTCAAGATAAACTAATACCAATTACACTACAACCATTCCAATAGTTTATCCCAATCCATCTTGGTTGTGAGCTACTATTTATAATTTATAAGGAACTGATAACATGATCTTCTGTGTGGCACCACATATCATGTTATCTACAATATAAATTAAGTGGATAACTGCATTAATATATATAAGAATATAAAATATAAACATTTGACCAAAGTGATTCTCATTTCAAATTATTTTAAAATAGATGTTTATACAAAAAACTAGGCTTATAGTATACATCACAACAAAAGCATAACCAAAGTCTAATCGGATATGGTCAGGAGGACTAGAGGGTTGATGAAGTCTAGGCGGTCTGGAGGACCAGGGGATCCTAACAGTAAATTTCTGTAGGCCAAAGTCTAGAGGACTTAGTTGGCAAAGTCAGGTAAATTCTTCCGAGAGCAGTGGGTTAGAACGTGTTTCTCGAAGCGAAACTGTAGGCGTTGGTCTAACCCAAGGTTTCACTGGAAACCTGAAGTTAAGACCAAGAAACAGTTAATAGAACTAATTCTTCAATCTATTTTTTCTATATTTGAAACTAATTTGTATTGCAAATTGGAGAGGTGAAGTCTTTGACTCCGGACAACCTTATCCGAGGTTCGAGTCGACTGGACGATTGAGTCGACCAGAGTGTGGATTCTATGAGACTTGGGATCAGATAAGCGCAGCAGTAGTCGAAGTCTATCAAGACCCTCCACGTCAGATTGGAGTCGACCTGAATAGTGGTTCCAGTCGACCTAAAGGCTGAGTCAGCTACAGAGAAGGTGAATCGGCGGTCTACATGGGGTCAACCTAAACGGTGTTCCAGTTGATCGGAAGGTGTTATAAAAAGACTTCGAACAGAGGCTTCTTAACAACTCATTCAGTACTTTCACGATCAAGTCACGTCGAGCCACGGCGCCCTGAGCAAACAGAGGCATCCATCCAACCATCATAACACCGGAATCGCGTCAGAACGAAGAACTTCGAAGCTCCGATGTTTGGTAACGAGTTAATTTCTGTTATACTTTGTTAATACGATAAAGTATTATTTTATCATTGGCTTTTGTACTCGTTACAACTTGTTTCTCCCGACACTAATTTCCTTACGTGTAGCTTTCTCTTCTCTGGCTTTTTCTCCCCATAGGTAATCCCTCCGGCCAACTGATCAGTTTAGGGTTAAAGTTTGATAAATTTAGTATAAATTTAGTATAATTTTAGTATGAATTTAGTATAAATTTAGTATGAATTTAGTATAAATTTTAGTATATAATCAGTATAAATTTAGTATGAATTTGCTTGTGATAAAATTTACTTATAATGGTTTAGGGTTTATAGTCATCTTGAATATGATTAAAATTTACTTGTGATGGTTTAGGATTTATAGTTATTGATTACTAATTATTTTCCCTCATATGATTAAATTTATTCTCAGTTTAATTAATTAAGTAAATTTGCTTCATAACTTAAGAAATAAATTGAATAGGAATGACTAAATTAATTAGATAAGTGGTTTAACTATGCTAATAAACTAGATACTGAAGATTTACATAAAATATATGCAATCATATTCCTTCTCTCGAACATGATTATACAA